>NC_058039.1:14766198-15013698 GCF_019176455.1 Solea senegalensis | reverse complement strand
ATTTCATATGTGAGATCTGAGGAGGTTTATCGAAACAAACTGTGTTTTTTTAGTCATGTCTTAATCAAGAAGTGGTTATAGACTATGATTGACCAAAAAAACATGAAGCAAACAAAGTTCAGTTGCTGCTTTGAGTTCACTCTGGTTCTTCAAAGTCAACTCAAACTTTAGGTCTTTTTTAAAGTTCGACATCAAGGCGCCTCTGTTTTCAAAGATGATCTCCGTTTATCGTTTTAAATTAAAGATGTTTATGCCGAAGCAGAAAATGAAAGAGAAACCTCCTCTGCAGCATTCTCTTATTTTCATTTTTGGACAAATCGCGCAAAACGTTGGAAAGAAAATCTTTTATTTCAAGTAATTTCATGAGATGGTTTCACACGTTCACATCTTTCTCAATTTGAGTTCATCATCTCTTTCTCCTAGTGTTTCTTCTAGTGGTACAAAATTAAACAGCAAAGGAAAAGAAACGCACAATACTCAGCTAAAACAAAGGACTGTGTGACATAAGTGTGGCTTTTCTTGACTGAAAAATGTCACAATTTAGTGTTTAATGATTAAGTAAAACACTCAGACCCTTTTATGGACAAGGGAAGTAGCGGCACTTATTTGTTTCCCACCAAATGGAAACTATAGTTCCACCTCAGTTGTCATAAACCTGCCGTGCCGAGGCCTTCGGAGGAGAGCGGATCACATCTGTGACATATCGGAGTGTCGCTGTCGCTGACTCATAGGTCAGTGCACATGGCGTGTTTAAAGAGCTCGCAGCCGTGTAAGTGCCTTAATAGTGTGAGTAACAGATCTGATTAAACCCGCTTCAGTCCTGTCTCTCAGCCTCTGGCTTTGTTAGGTCGGGCATGTCGGATTTCTCCAGTCCATTATTTTCCAAAAGAGGGAAAAGAAAAAAAGAATCCATTTAATTTTTCATCCCCCCGTTTGAATTAAGTCCCTCGTGCACCTTCACATTATGTGGCCTCTCGCAGTTATGTCATCTTCAAATGTGTTCACACCTCCCCCATTTTTTTTTTTTTAAGATAAGTGAGTCTCTCCATTTGTTCAGGCTTCGCTGCGCGGGGCCTAAATTAGCTCTTAGCACTTGATGACGGCTATTTTAGTCTCTCCTGCTGCCTTCAGTCTCCCCGGGGTGTGACAGCCTCCATCCCAGATGGAGCAGAGATGTGACACGAATACAGTTGGACTGAGCCGCGCGGTGGCGGTGGCGGCGATGGATGTTTACCACGGCGTCCTGTGACCTTAACCTCCCTGTCCGTTACGCGGGCAGCGATGGAAAGTGAAAATCATCTGCATGAATTAAAGATGATGTAATATAAATAACATAAAACAGGAAAACTATTGTTGGAAATGCTGACTCATGTCTCCCGACTAATTAAGAACCAGCGTGTTTTTTTCTGGATATTAACAGTTGGGAATGTTGATTCAGCGATTCCCACTTTGTTGTTTTCCTGTTTCTGCCAGTTTTGGGTCGTTAACGCGCCTACATTTCATTTTCACTTCCCCGCTGTGCCTTTCATTCCTACAGTTCACTCACTTTCTACACGTGGACTCCGTACGTTTCCTTCTTCTTCTTCTTCCTTAGACATTTGAATGCGGGGATGTGACATATAAGGACACAGTGTTAACACAGGGGCCGACCTCGGGGGCCACTGAGTGTCTAGGTTGGTCAGTGAGGGGCCGGTCAAGTGATTAAAAGACCAACTTTTTAAGAAAAATAATAACTTTTATGATGATAGTTTACATCATCTTGAAGATGATGCAAAAGCCATACAGTTATAACTCATTATAACTTGATATTAAGTGGGCGGGCCGCATGAAATTGATTGGAAGGCCCACATGTGGACCGAGAGCCATGTGTTTTAGACCTCTGCTTTAACAACTAAGTCTGGACCAGAAAATGTCCTGTGAGTTAAGTCCGTTTGCCTATTTTTCCAGAATAACTTTCAATATCTGGCAGTTATTTACAATTTACCGCATGTTAAATTTACACTTTCAACAATTTAAAATGAATTTTATTTACACATTTGTTTGACTCTTTTGTCTCAATGTCCAAAAGTAATGGAAACGATGTACATTTGGTTTTTTTAACTCTCTCCTCTCTGACAAAGACGCTGATCCGCCGGCTTCCTGCTACAGCGCGAGTGACATTACCGTAATAACCACACGTTGCACTTTGACGTGCAACTTCTCAGCTTGTCAGAAACCGTTGGCATTGCCGTTCGTGCGCCCTGTGTTAATATAATTAAAGTCCTTATTGCCTTTATTTAATAACCTGAAAATAAAGCCTGAAATATTAATGTCATTGGAGAAAAAAAAAAGAAAAAGAGAGAGTCGCAAATATGTGTTTATTATCAGCGTTCATATTTAACTTTGGCTTTCTTTCCTTTTGTCTGCCTCCTTCCTGGAAACAGACCATAATACTGTACTGTATGAGCGGAAAGTGTCGTCGCCGCGGCAACCACCAATCTCACAGCCTTAATTGGAACTTTCTTAATGAAGTTTTCTGACAGAAGATTGATGACGGGAGGGGAAAAAGAAGCGAGGGAAGAGGAAAGGTGGGTCAGATGTTTGACCGGGGGTTTTATGTGTGTGTGTGTGTGTGTGTGGAAGTAATGAAGGAAAGATTATATTCCTGTTTCTAAGAATAGAACCCTGAGACAGAATGTTGAACACAACGATGTGTTGCAGGAGTGTGTGTGTGTACAAAATGACTGCAGGCTCTCTTTGGATAGTTCAGTGTTTAATCCATCGCTTCACCGCCCTCATCATTCCCAAGTGGCGACATCCACTATCCGATAACCGCAACCCCAGGGGAAGAGGTGGAGAAAAGCAAGGGAGAGAGGAGAGGAGGAAGGAGCCAAGAGAAAGAGTGTGGAGAAGAGGGGTGATGATAGAGAGAGAGAGAGAGAGAGAGAAAACCACTGATTCGTGAAGAACAAGAGAGTGAGAGAGAGACAGAGAACGCGAGACAGATTTAGCCGGGGAGGGAAGAAGGGCGGTGGTGGAAGATGAGGAGTAAACAGAGATGGGAGACGGAGAGACAGAAGTAGAGAGAGAGAGAGAGAGAGAGAGAGACGTGGAGAGAAAAGGGAGATGGAGCGATAGAATGATCTCTCCTCACTTCACTGGATTCTTTTCATGTTTCCAACTCATCATCTGCGCAAAGGGAATCAGAGATGAAATGAATAGCGTGATCTGGGGAGAGTGTGGGTGGACTGGAGAGGGATTGTGGGAGTGTGAATGAGCGTGAGTGTGTGTGTGTGTGTGTGTGTGTGTGCGTGCGCTCTAGTACACAGGACTATAATAACTGTAACTGGTGTGTGACGTTCAGTGTTCATCCTGGAAGCCAAAGTTTTCGTTTAGTTTGACGACTAAAAAACCATATAGTGTGAGTCCAAGTTTCAGTTTTAATGTGTTTGTTTGTGTTATTTAATTGTCTGCTCATATGTTATTAGTAAAGTTTGGATTTACAACCGTTTAGAGAAGAAAAACTTTTATTCCACGATAGTTTCAGACTTCAACATTTGCAGCGTTGGGTGGTTTGTTTCACGTTGAACTACATTTTAAATTTAGTGTGTGTGCACTTTACTGAACCTGTGCATAGATTTCTGCTTGACTCACCTCCAAATGAGGCTCCGCGTGGTTTACAAGGTTTTTTTTCCCCCTTCATTTCCGCCGCTCTCCTCGTGTGTTGAGAAAAAATGAACACTGGTGAAGTTGTACTTCAAAGTGTACGTCACTGTGTCCCAGAAACACTTTAAAATAGCATATTTACCATAAGTTTGTGAATTTAACTACTGCTTCTTCTTCTTCTCACATTGTGACGTTTCATGGTGTTATTCGCAAATGTGTTATTTACAGTTGTTCAAACAGGTTGAACCATGTTAAGTCATGCAAAACCCTAAAATCCAACCATTGAGGATGATTTTTGGTTTGATATCATTCACATTTCAATCAATACAGGTCCTATACATTTGGTACTGGTACTTCATGGCACCTTTTTTGGCACTGCGATCTCTTTATTGTATCAAAAATGTAGGTTAGGTTAAAAAATAACCTAACCTCTCAGTTTTACCTGAATAAATAGACTTGTACATCAGGGTTTCCTAACTGTGTTGTAGTTCACAGTCAAAGGTCAAAGGCAGAACAGTACATGAACATGAACAGAACAGTACATGAACCTCAGTCAAGAGCAAAATAATGTCTTTGTTTTTGTCGCAGATACGATCCAGACACTTGTCGCTAAAGCTACAAATGGCACGGTTGAAAATTCACATATTAATATTTAACTGAGACACACAGTCACGTCCTCCGTCTGCTAATGTTTTACACCTTAGTGAGTCAACAAATACCTCCAGCTTTGTTTGCAGGTGAGGAAATAAACACAGACAAAATATCTGTTGCTGCATTTCTATATGATACAGAGAGGGTTTGGTGGAATTCAGGCTCACTAATTGTGTCACTAAAATATCTGTTCATTAAATAAACACTGTAAATCAGATCCAGGATGAACCTGATTAGGGTTATAAAGTAAATGTCATTTACTTACTTATTAACCCTTTAATGCCTAAGCCTCAAAATGCCCTTCCATTATTACCACAAAAGGGCCAGAAAATGCCCATTTTTCCAGAATAACTTTCAATATCTGGCAGTTATTTACAATTTGTTTAAATACTCTTTGAACAATTTCAAATGAATTTTATTCACACATTTGTTTGACTCTTTTGTCTCAATGCCCAAAAAATGGAAACTTATGTACAGGCATACCATAATAACGTTGGAATTGGTCCAAGCTGCAACTGACGATTATTTTCATAATCAATTAATCTTTCGTTTATTTTCTTGATTAATCGTTTGATCAGAAAACGTTTAAAATTGTTGATCTGTGTTTGTCAAACCCAGAAATGATGATGTTCTCAAATGTCTTGTTTTGGCCACAAACCAAAAATGATTGACTTTTAACAATTTCTTTGTTATCCAGAGCAAAGAAATGAAGAAAATACTCACATTTAAGAACTTAAACAATCGGAAATTGTGTTTTAATCATGAAAAAAGCTTCATCAAAATAGTTGTCGATTAATGTAGTAATTGATTAATAATCGATTAACTGTTTCAGCTCTAATGCAATGTGCACTTGCGATACGCTCGCAAGTGTTCATTTGTCCAATAAAGTGTCCAGTTCTCTCACGAGCGTCCTCAAGGCTGTAGCTTTCATTCAAATACAGACGTCAAGAGTGCTTTTATTGATAATTATAGAAAGAGAAAAAGGAAATCTATAGAGTGAGTGTAAAGAGATTTATGGGCTTTGAATGGCTGCTGGTGGAGAATCAATGAACCTTGAGGTTTTTCATCTTCCTTCACAGTTGTGGATTATACATTTGTGTAAATGTTTCCACTTACACAAATGTATAAATGTACCCTCGTCAAACACCTGGCTCCCAGTTTTGGAATATATAAATGTCAGCCAACTTTCACAGAACTAAAAGTTGAGCAGATTGAATTCATGCCGCACAGAATCCATCTCGAGGTAACTCGGTAACAGTCTGAGCAACACCTTCTGCTGTTCTGAAAAAGAAAGTGCATCATCGCCCGGGAAGTTGTCGGAGAAACGCCGAGACGTAAACACGTTAAAAGACTCCAAATGAACAGCCGCCGTATTAAAACCAGAAGAGACAGACAGGCAGGAGTTTGAGATAAACACAAACACGAGCGCTGTGTGCTCCCGATGTCTGTTAAAATCACTAAATCGCGGCTTTACGCTTCATTTTCTCCTGCAAATGAGCAGAAAGTTATTTTCCAATAATCCACCAGATACTTGGGGAGATTCCGTATGTTAATTAAAATGAGTGCAGAGTGTGTGTGTGTGTGTGTGTGTGAGAGAGACAGAGTTTGCAGCACATGGAGTGTTTTTATTAATCATTTTTCTCATTCACTGAGCACCAGGGTGAACAAGTACATTGGTGTGTGTGTGTGCTTGTATTTATATCTTTGTGAGGGTCCAGACAAAATGTACAAACCTGTCTTTGTGGGGACATTTTGAACAACTTTAAAGGGCTTTTTTTTAGGTTTAAGGATTATGGTAAGGGATGAGTTAAGGCACTTAGTCGGGATGACTAAGGTTAAGGTAAGGGGTTAGGGAGTGCAGCATGTCTATGATGATGCTTTGTGTGTGTGTGTGTGCAGTCAGAAATCTACCATCTTTAATGGGTCTGTGGTATTTAAAACAGCTTCCAAGTGTCATTTAGTCTATTTCATTTTCACCAATTCATCTGATCATATTAGAGAGAGAGGGAGAGAGAGAGATGCAGGGAGGGAGGGATGTAATCGGAGGATGAAAAAAGAGAAGGAGGCGCAGACAAAAATACATTTTCCTTTTCCTCTTCTTCGTCCTCCTGTCACATCTGTCTCATCACTCTCTCCTCTTCTCACCTTTCACTCTTCTGTACATCATCTTCTTTTCATCAGTCTCCATCTGTCACTTTAACCGCGCATGCACACACACACACACACACACACACACAAACACACACAACAAACTTGTTTTTATGTCTCTGCGAGGACATGTCATAGACAAAAGCCCAGGGGTCAACTGCAACCTTTAATATTAAAACAAGAGACATTTTTGTCCCTTCTCCACCCACATAAATATCTGTTTGATCCATAAAATGAAGAAAACATCATGTGTAAAGTTTTATATATAGATATACTACATGTTCGTTTTCAGCGTCACATTTGACGCAGGCGCATATTTTACTGGACGAAATATCAAACCGCACACATTTACCGACCTTGATCCCTTAAAAAATAAGTGTTCACTTTGAAAGAAAGAAAGGAAATAGCGAGATAGAGACAGAGATCTAGAGCACTTAGATCAAAACTAAGTGCCTTAACTCTTAACCCATGGGATGTCAAACTCATTTTAGTTCAGGGGGCAAAAAACTTGATCCCAAGTGGGCCATAATAACAGCATAATAACCTTAAAACAACAAGAACTCCCCGTTTTCCACCTTTATTTTACATTTAATCAGGACATCCTGAAATTTCAAAACCACTTTACCTGAGCTTACCATTTTACACATGTGCATTAAAACCTACAGGTCACAGTGGAGCTGCACATGCACAAAACGTTCAGTCACAGGTAACTGGAAAGGAAAAATATACTATTTCACATCATATTTAGATTTTCCACACTCATCCCAGGGGGGCCGGATTGGGCCATCTACGAGGGCCGAGTGTACGTTTGACACCCCTGCCTTAACCTAAACCCTGAAAAAGCCCTTTAAAGTTGTGGCGGTCCAGACAAAAATGTCCCCACAAGGTGAAAATGTCCTCGAAAAGACCTGACAGAGATATAAATACAAGCACACACACAATCACGCACTTTCTCATTTTGAACTCTCCCGTCTTGAGCGGTGCCATCATGTCTTCCTTTATATTACCTGCTGTCTCAACCCCTCTGTCTCCATTCATCCGTCTCCACCTGACTCACTAGATTATATATCTGCTCTTGTCAGACGTCTTCACTCAGCTTATAAGTTTCATTTCCTGTCCATCCATCCATCCACGCGTCACTCTCGGCATCCATCCACACCCACATCCATCCGTTCTCCCGGAGCCTGTATCTGTGTGTGTGTGTGTGTGTGTGTGTGTGTATCATGTGTGCGGGCGTATTCGAATGTGCCGTAATGACGACTTATCCTCACATGTCACACTTGGATCTGTCTGTTTTTTTGTTTTTTTTTTCCTTCAGTGTCAGTCTTACCTTTACCTGACTGATTCGTCCACGCTGTCGCGGTAAAGGTGCAGACTGTAGCATTTAGGAGGGATTATTAGCAGGTGTAAAAATAAAAACTTGCTTCGAATAAAAACTTTAAAATGTACTTTCAGTCATGGCCGTGTTTCTTCAGTAGCCTGAGTGGACAAGCATTGGACAGTCTCAAATTATGACCCACTCTGGACCTTTGACACATACACGGAAATTCAAAGTCACTTAGTAGATGGAGAAAAGCTAAATAATACATTTGCTAGAATAATTTGACAGACAGTAGCCTCACTCTCCTGCACCAAACCCCAGAGAGAAAATCATGTTTATATCAAGGAACAAAGTAGCTGGTCAGCCTCTGCTTCCTTTACGAGTGAGTTTAAACGTGCTATCTTGTGACTTCAGTGTGTGAAATAGTTACCTTTAGTTTTGTGACGCGTGCTGATGAAACAAGACAGCAGTGGACCAACACCTTCATTGTCCCCGTGGACGATGAACGAGTATTTTAAACACTTCAGCAGATTTAGTCCCAATCCGATCATTTGCTCTTCAGACACTGGTACAGTGAAATTAGATTATACCCTGGTATATTCAGTAGAATCAGTGTTTATGCTTTGTACCACCAGAGGAATCTCGCGTACCACCGGTGGTACACGTACCACAGTTTGAGAACTGCGTGTTAAAAAGCAAGTATGATCCTCAGGTGATCATCTCCAAACCGAAGCAGGAAATTCATGGCGTCGACGCTGCAGTTGTCGTTCTTAAATCCACTCTAATTAGCTGTGGACGCGTCCCTAAGCGTCCACGCTGCTCTTTACTTTCAGCCAATCTCAGCGTCAGCGTGTCTCGTTTCTTCCTGTCATTATTTTTTTTTTGCCTTCAGTTCTCAGGGGAGAACCTTTCAAACAGGACCCGCACAGATGTATAAATAATCCCCCTGTGGATGTGTGTTTACTGTGATTAATGGGCATTTTAGTGTCAGTCTTCTCCGCGTAATCCCAAATAATATCATCCACAGGGGGCTTTATTGTGCCTTACATCATAAATAACAGATGCAATTGTTTTTTCCACTTTTTGTATTATTATTATTATTTCTTTAAATTAGAGACGGGAGTGAACTGAGTCATACGGCGTTTATCTGCAAGGCTCTGCCTTTTTTTCAAGCCACCTCGGTCGCTAAATCCAATAATTACAGGATATGGGATTACCGTACACCATAAGGGATTACTGATCACGGCACAGGGGAGTCCTGGATAATCCACACCTACGTTTTAATATAGGCAGTGGCACACGATCAGTGTGGAAATCCTGGTGATTTTATAACAATGCCGTTCTCTGAGATGATGGAGATTAGTCGAAAAGGATAGCTGTCTAATCGTAAACGGCCACCAGGGGGTGACTCTGTGAGCATGTCATCTAATGTCTCACTAGTTTAATGTCCTAATAATGTCCTCATGTCCTAATGTCCTCATCAGTACAGCATGATGTCAATTTTCTAAATTCTGGTCCCAATTATGGTCAAATAGCAGAGTACTTTGGGGCGTGGCTATGATGTGATTGACAGCGAGACACCTCCCGTCACCAGACACATCGCAAAAAAAATGCAAAACTAAAAAGAAAAAAACTGAAATGTTTGCATGAATGCTACTGGATTGTGTGTTTGAAGCTAATATTTGAAGACATGTTTCCACATCTGTGGACAATAAAGGGTCATAACAATAATAATAATAATAATAATAATAACAATAATAATAATAAAACTTAAATGACAAAAGAATAAGTCACTTGTGTTTAAGCAGCTGGCAGCAGAACACAACGACAGTGACGTGAGGAAAAAAACAAAGAAAGAAATTGATTTCAATCATTATGTGAAAGATTGTCGCCCATTACGACTAAGTGTCTCACACATCCGTCTTCGTCCTGGATGTCTCTCTCCATTTTTCGGCTTTTCATCTGTATTTGTCTTCCGTCGCAGCCGTCTCCCGTTTTCTCCTCACGCCACTGGGCTCAGCTGAGCTCTGTCATGCACTGTCACTCCTTTATTTCATCGCTCCATCATCCCTTTTTGCCCCTTCTGCGGATCTGGGTATTCATCTATCCGTCCATTTGTCCACTTTCTTTAGCCTGACAAGTGGAAATGACGAGGAGAGACAGAGAGAGAGAGGGGAGAGAGCGAGCGGGAGGCAATGAGGGGGAAAAAGGATCGAGGGGGGAGAGGAGGTTCTCGGTAGAGAGAGTTTGGAAAAGAGCAGGGGAAAAATAAGGTGATTAAAGTCGCAGAGGGGCACGAGAAAGGCTCATAAATGGAAGCTTTTTTTGTTGAAGATACACAAAAACACACACTTCTCCAGGACGACTACAGTGTGAGCATGTTGTTGATGCTGCTAAAAACACAAGTGCAGCGGCCTATGAAGGTGAGGGCGTGTTGTTTCTGCTAACATGATGATGATGATGATGAATGACGTCGCAATTATTCATGACTCCTTTAATGTGTTTCTCCACAACATCAAATTGATTTAGAATCTCAAGAGACGCCTGTGTGTTCTGAATCACGTGAAAAACTAGTTTCAGCGGACACAGACCCACGCGAGGCACAGACCCACGCGAGGCACAGACCCACGCGAGGCACAGACACACGCGAGGCACAGACCCACACGAGGCACAGACCCACACAGGCGAGGCACAGACCCACACCACAGACACACACGGGCACACACGAGGCACAGACCCACACGGGCACATACCACAAGGCACTGACCACCACGAGGCACAGACGCTGCGCAATTATTCATGACTCCTTTAATGTGTTTCTCTACAACATCAAATTGATTTAGAATCTCAAGGGACGCCTGTGTTTTTCTGAATCACGTGAAAAACTAGTTTGAGCGACACAGACACACGCGAGGCACAGACCCACAGACCCACGAGGCACAGACCCACGAGGCACACCCACACAGGCACAGACACACGAGGCACTGACACACTGCAGGCACTGACACACGCGGCACTGACACCGCGAGGCACTGAGCGCACGGGGCACTGACCCACGCCAGACACCCGAGGCGACCCACGCCAGGCACAGACCCACGCCGAGGCACAGACCCACGCGAGGCACAGACCCACCTTGCAGACCACACGCACTGACCACGAGGCACAGACCACACGAGGCAGACCCACACGAGGCACAGACCCACACGCGGCACAGACCCACACGAGGCACTGACCACACGAGGCACTGACACACCGCAGGCACAGACACACACGCAGGCACTGACCACACGAGGCACAAACACACAAGGCACTGACCCACACGAGGGCAGACACACACGAAGCACTGACCACACGAGGCACAGACCCACACACACTTGAAGTTCCACTATAAACACGTTTGGACAGACATTCATTACATGGTGCCCTTTTCTCCTGGTGGCAGCCTCTGTCCCCCCCGGGCCACCGTAGATGATTTATGAACGCGTATGACTGGATGATTCTTTCCCAGTGTGCTGCAGGTGCGTGGAAAATGAAATGGTTTGTGAGTGGACACACAGAGTGTGTGTGTGTGTGTGTGTGTTTGCGGCCCCGAGGCGGAGGAACGCGGCGCCCCTGTTAGCTTCATTCATGAGTGGTCGTGAATCGCAAACAAATGAGTTTTTGTAACCAGATCAACGGACTGGTCGGCGCTCTTCTTTCTCGCCTGACACTTAACAAATAAGTGTTCAATAAAGTTTTCGATTCATCTTTGTGAAGAGACAAATCCACTGTATTTACCACACACAGAGACAGATAAAGGAGACACACACACAGTGAGTACCTGTTTTTTCTGTGAAGGATGTGGGGGTGAAAGCCAAAGAGAGTGGGCAGGCGGTCGTCCCCGCGGCTCTGATGCACTGCCTTGTGGGTAATGACCACTGATGCGTGGCGGCCTGCTTGTCATTCTCAGGAGTCCGGCTCCATTAGAGAGACGAGAAATAGGCTTATTTTGTGTGTGTGTGTGTGTGTGCTCGTATTTGTGGCTTTGTGAGGACCAAACAACGTTTAAACCATACCGAGTGAGTCCTGGTCCTTTGGGGGGTTTAAGACCTGGTTCTAGGGTTAGGATTGGGTTAAGGGTTACGATAAAGGTTGGGGTTATAGGCACTTAGTTGTGATGGTTAAGGTTAGGGTAAGTGGCCATTATGTCTGCGAGGGTCCTCAGTAGGAATGAAGCGTAAACACGTGTGTGTGTGCAATAGATGGTATCCAAAATCCATTTCCATCAGAAAAAAACAATCTAATATCCCTGTGTGGGTGCACGTGTCCATGTGTGTGTGTGTGTGTGATTGCACTAATCCATTAGGAGCTACAGTAGAGTAATGTGATATGTGATCCTGGTTTTAGATGATCGAATATCTCTCTTTCATGTTATTTCCGTATTTACATCTCTCTCTCTCTCCCCCTCTCCCCCCTTTACGACTCTGCCTCTCTGCCAGTCTCTGTTGCCTTGTCTTGCTTTCTTGCTCTCTGTCTTTTTTGATTCACACCTTTCTTTCCCTCTTCCTCTCTCTCTCTCTCTCTGTTACACATGCATTCACACTCACACAGCTCACATTCAGGGACTGTATTATTATACATTTGTGTTTGTTCCTAATTGAAGACACAGGTGTCGTCATCAGTTGAACAAGCCACTCCCCAAATGTAGCCTACAACTGGCACAAAGACACACAAACACACCCACGTTTGTGCTGCTATTCTTCTCAGGACAACGCATTGACTTCCACTTATTTGGACAACCTAAACCATCACAACTAAATATCCTAATCCTCAACCTGTTGAACTAAACTAAATCTGCCCAATCACCTGATCTGAAAAATGCCAGAAGAAGTGGAGTCTTGAGTCCTGGTCTGGTGGTGAACTCTGACCCCGAGTTGCAGCGTTCAGTGATGTAAGAGTGTGCCAGTGATGCACGAATGGTCTAAAATAGCCAATGAAAATAATTTGAATGCAGTAGCTGGTGTTTGACCAGAGGCAGTAGATACACTGTTTTGTATCACAGTATGGACAATTCTTTCCATTCCTTACGCTAAACTGTACAGATTTGCACCTGGATCAACAAATAACATGACTCCATACACATATACACCGGCTCTCACTTGAAAATAAATGGTGCAGGGGTTAAGTTACATTTATCCTTAACTTAAACCTAATTCTGACCGTAAAACCAGGTCCTAGAACACATTACTATGTTAAAATGTCAATATAACTTTGACTCAACAACAACATAAGAAGATGAAAAAAAAAACACATTTTGTAAAGTCTGAAGATGTGACCTATTAACACACAACCCCAGCACTAAGGCTTAAACATGGGCAGCCCATAGCCCAGCGGAAAGGGCTGTGATACCCAATCCCCATTGCTTATTGGTAAGTGTACGCTCTAAATGAACCCCAGTCACCGGCGGGCCGGCAGCCACATCCAGTGTTGCTCTGTGTGCCGCTCCAAAGCCCGGATAAATGGGAGGGTCATGTGACCGCGGGAGAGAGGGAGAGAGAGAGAACAAAACCTTCTTTTTAAAGTGTGACAGAATGTGTGGACCAGCCAAAATGTCCTCACTTCACCAAAAATGTCCTCGCTTCACCAAAAATGTCCTCGCTTCACCAAAAATGTCCTCACTTCACCAAAAATGTCCTCACTTCTTGAGTTTTACTGTAAGTTTTTATTGAAAAGCTGCAGAGGTTACACAGACACACACAGATTTGGAAAACATGCTGATTTTTTTATTTCCTCTGTCAGTCAGACAGCGACCTTGAGTGGAGGGTGGTGGGTGTGTGTGTGTGTGTGTGGGGGGTCTAATGGAGGTGGATGGGTGGAGTGACAGAGGGGTCTGCAGAGAGAGAGAGAGAGAGTTTGAGTGAGAGCTTTAATGCAATTCAGAGTTGATATAGTGCGACTGTCCTCCACTGTGCCGCATAATGGGCTATAGTGCTTTCCATTTAAATCAGGGCTTGAGTTTATTTGAATTAAGCCAAATCCAATCAGTGGCAGACTGTGGGGAAATCACCTCTGTGTAGATTTGAGACACACACACACGCACACAGACAGACACACACATGCAAAGAGGGAAAAAATGATGTGTGCATGTTTGATTCCAAGGCTCAGTGGAGTCTTATTTGTGGTTCATGCTCGAATGTGTTTCTGTCAACCCGTCTGCTTATAACTGTATTTATGGCTGCACAGATTGTGGCCGTATTTACTGCTTAAAAATGTGATTAGGTTTTCTTAAACCTTATTTTGCCCACACTGTGGAAAATTGTCTCTGCACGGCTCAAAAAAAACACGAGACAGAAATAACAAATACAACCAAAAAAAAAACACAACAACAATTCAAAAAGAGAGACACCTACATTAAGAGCTTGGAGTTCGACTAAATCCACTTGAACAATTGAACAATTTAAATGCATACAAACAATTGTCTTTGTTAAAAGGAAAGAGAAACGTTCACAGAGCCCTCCTGAAGGCAGCACTTCATAGTAGAAATGAAATGGATGAAAGAAATCAAGAGATTTCTTTTGTAAGGTTGTTGCATCTGTGGTTCCTCTATGATTGTAATCACTGTGTTATTCACTGTGAAGACTTTTGACACTTCACACTTGAAGGGTAAATTCTGTGTCATGATGTGTCATTACTGCATCCAGGAACAGCAGCAGCTGTGACTGAACATGTATTTATCCTTTATTTAGACACGAAGGTCCTTTTGTGATCCAAGAGCTCTTCTTCCAGGGAGTCCTGGTCAACATAGCAGCACAAACCGTACAAAGTAGAGACAGAGACCAAACCATTTCTGATGTAAATCTCACAACAGAATATAAAGGGAAAAGGAAGTAGTGAAAGGAGATTGTTTTCAATTCAAACATCTTAAAACAGGCTAACTGTAAAATAACAACATGTTTATTCTGCCATGATAGTCCATAAAAAGCCTTTGAAGGCTGTAGAATTGTCAAAGAAATGGTCAGTGAGTGAGTTCTTTCTGCTCCTTTCTTTCCAAGATTACTTTCACTTTCCATATCTGGCAGAAAGGTGTTTTTTTCAAAGTTAGTTTTAACAAGGCCTTGATAGTAACAAAGGAGCATATTCATTTTCCACCTCTAGTTAAGAGACAATTCATCTACAGATGTGTTAAAAAGCGTGTCGCGGCGTGAGTCTTTGTGTCCCACTATCAGAGCCCATGTTTCCAGTATAGAAGGACTGGGATTGAAATACAATTTTTAGCAGTAGAATCCAACTTTCTGTGGGTGTTTCTTGGTGTTTTGTGTCACAGTCTCGCCTCCATCTCTCCGTGTGCAGTGCCTGAATGTCCTCACGGACACAAAAACAAAATACTGCTTTACAGAGAAACACAGAGAGACGATTGGAGCCCAATCAGCAGTGTGAGACTTCTTTTTGCAGTGGTTTAAAAGTTACACGCTACAGCTTTAAGAGACAGAATGTCTTCCTTTGGGCTTCAATTGAAGTCTGAATAATAATTCTTTCTCCAGAGGTTAAAAAACACTGCGACCCTTGAGGAGAGCATTTTTCTCTCGAGCGTCTCAACTGTAAATAAGATCTCCAGTTTTTTAAAAAAGGGAACTCGTCTCCTGTCATTAGTTCACTGTTGGCAGCACAAGAGAAACGCTGAGAGTTATTAAATCCGTGAGTCGTGCAGAGACCTCCTCATTCAGGAGTAGAATGTTCCGTGACACTCCCGGGGTCAAGAGCCCGACCCCATTTAAGAAGCCACTGGTGTTTTGAATATGAATCACGCCGACCACTTTTAAGGCACAAAAGTGTGTATAAAGAGAAGACTGCCTGCTCTTAATTAGACTGACCTTGCATATTTAATTTGGGGAAAATTAACTTCCTGTGAGCAGAGTCCTTCAAAACAAATGGACCCAGTGTTTTTTTCCGATGTAAAAGCCACATGAAGCAAAATTATTAAGCCGCACGCTCACAACCGAGGCGAGTCCTTGCATGAGGAGTCCTCACAGGAGCACGTTAAAAGCATTTGACCTGATGACCACGGCAGCGGGAGGTTCCTGCACTTAGTCAATCAGATGTGATTCATTTGTATAATGACCTTTTTACTTTTCATTGAGTTGAGCACAAATGGAAGTTGGACATCATGGAGTGATGTCACAACTGGTGATGTGGAACAAGACCTGGAACAAGAAAGCACAGCACTAACTAGTGCTGCAAAAGTCTATATATACATACATATATATATATACATGTATATGTATATATATATATATATATATATATATATATATATATACGTATATATACTGTATATGTGTAAACTGATACGTAGGGGGGAGCGAGGTAATATGGGACACCGGGTAATGTGAGACACCCCCTGTATCTAGGCAACGGAACACATTTGTGGTCATGTGACCATTATGTTTTCAAGCCCCTCCCATTCCCCCCTTGTCAGGAAGAAGAAGTTGGTGCTGGTGCAGTATGTAGTATGTTTTTATATAAAAATGTGTTTTTTTGCATGTAAAAGTAAATTTTCTTGCTATGAACTGAATCAACTGTTGTGTCAAAGCAAATTGATTCAGGTAGAAAAACTTATATCATATATGTTGATGAACTTCCAACATATAAAACCATGTGATTGATGCTAGTTGAAGATTAGCCTGAATTGCTAAGAGATGTTGTTTTTACTAAAAAGAACCACGAAGCACAAGTTAAGTTTAGTCTTAAACATATTTTAGTGTAATATTACATTACATATGTTTTATTTTTTTAATGTCATAACATTGTAGAAAAGCCATCATGCCAAGAAACTACACCAGGAAGACAACCTGGGGCCAAACAACCCTTGCAGAGATGGAGAGTGCAGCCGCTGAGGTCATGCAAGGAAAGAAGTCCTTAAGAAAAGCTGGAAGGGATTGAAATATTGACAAGACAACCCTACAAAGATTCATAAAGAAAAAAGAGAAAGGGGTAGTAAAATCAGTAGCCGGGGGTGCAGTAGCAGAGGCAAAGAGAATATTCACAGATGAGATGGAGGAGGAGCTTCCCAAACACTTGAAACAACTAGCTGACCAGTTCCATGACCTTGCTCCAGTTAAGTGCTGTGAACTGGCATTTGAATACGCAGAGAGAAACAATATCACTGTAACCTTCAGGGCAGCGTAGGCTGATGTTCTAATCCAGGTTCTAATCCAGGTGTCCTGAGTCCCAGGCTGTTCTAGCTGGTTCTGATGGTCCTATGTTCTGAGCCCCAGACTGTGTATTAGCTGGTTCTGATTGTCCTTTGTCTCCATATAACCTTGTAACACACATGCAGGGACACATGTGTCTTCCCTTGAACCCGTCTGTCCTCTGAACGACGGCACACTCTGCCTCGACGCTCCGTGTTGTGTTGCTCGAGCTGCTGTTCTTAAAGTCTTTCTTCCACATTAGGAGTCATCTGAGATTCAGATGCAGATAACTTATCTCCGCGTAGCTCCAGTCAGTCAGTCAATAAATGTTATTAAACACAGACACTGTGGGTTCATTTATGCCAGGATTGAGGAAAGTGTTAAAACTTAGTTTCCATTATTATTATTCGAAGTGAGAAATGAAATATTAGTCGACTTTAAACTGAAAACTGAAGTTCAACACCGTCTTAACTTGAAAATATACAGCAAATGGGGCATTGGTAATTATCAAAATCATATTTTTTATGTTTAATTTTTAACCAAAATTATATTTTAAATGCTAAAATATAATTATTATAGTTATGCATGTCTTTTCAAACTAGCTGTTTTGTAAGGAAAATTGAAGAAAATAGTAAAGCACGTTATTATTTCTTAATTAAGACGTCAATTTATAGTTATTTACTGAACAGAAAACAAATTTGTTTTAGCGGTGGAATGTTATGAATTCAGTTTAAAGTTTGAAACAAGTTTTTGAACTAAAATATTTATGTTTTCTCACATATAAATGTGTTAAGCACTGTAAGTAAATCAGTGTTACTATAAGTTTCTTAAGTAAGATTAAGAAAGTTTTCTTGAATGGATAATGTATTATACTTGAATATTTCAACTGTAATGCTGCGAGTGTACGCTCAAACAGAAGCTAAACTTGTATACCTTTTTTATATTTTTGGTTAAAATAGTTTATAATTGTGTTAGACAAAGTATAAAGTTTCATTTGCTTCATTTTTCTCTCTCAAAGTTGTGTTTGGTCTTGTTTTAAACTCAGCGATTGAAATTCATTTTACACACTGGACCGTTAAGTGGTTAAATGGAGGATGAGGACGTTAAAGTTAAGAAATGACAGTCTCACAAACGTGAAAACAACAGCTTTTTTGGTAAAAGTTTGATCAAACGTACATAATCACTATGTGTCTAATAGCAACATACATAATATCCACTTAGTGGATGTAATATATAACTGTGTGTGTGTGTGTGTGTGCAGTGTTTCCTCATCACATTAATGGAAAATGTAATCTGCTGGCAATTACTTTTCCTTCAAATGCATTTGCTGTCGCAAATTAGTTGTGAATGTAATTTATGAAGGCAGTCGGCGGCAGCTACAGCCGCCTCAAAGATGTTTGCACAAGGAACAATATAAATAGATTAAACATAAAAGAAAAAGGGGAGGGAGGGGCGGCGGGGGGGAGTGTGGGTGAAATTGAAAACCATTTTGGTTCATAAATGCGTCGCGCTGGGAGGAGAGAGGGGTGTGGGGCGGGAAAGAGAAGAAAGGCAACAATCTAATTTCAATGAAACGACTGAAATTGGATTAAATTATCCTGAAATAGATGTGAACAGTCGTGGATGAAGCTGAAGAAAAAAAAAGAAAGAAAGAAAGAAAAAGGATGTGAGCAGTAACTGCAAAACATGTCAACCAAAAAGAGCTTTTCCCCACAATGCCTTGCGGTATTATGAGTGATTTTCAATCATGGTCGACCCTGGAGGAAATAAAACCTCTGACCTTGACTCAGAGTTTCACTCAGTCGCTTGTTGCTGTTTCTCTTGTTCGGCGGCAACTTTCACAATTGTTTCGTTATTTGTTGCCAACAGCTCAAACCTTTCACACACACACACACACACACACAGACGGCAGCCTACAGGCCCGTCATTGGGTTAGGTGCTGCTGTAAAGGTCATGACAAATTACATGTGGTCAGCTCGCCTCTGTCTGCAGGGATCAGACCGCTGGTAGTGACTCTATCAGGAAAGAATTACACTACTGACCTTTTTGTGTTTACATGGGTGTGTCTGTGTGGAAAGTGTGTGCACTTGTATTTGTTACCTCTTTAGGAACCTTCTCTGGCATAAACACTGACCTTGCCGGGACCAGACGTCCCCATGTACAGTACATGTAGTGCTTTCAGACACAGTCCTGGTTCTGGAGTCTCAGAACCTTGGTGCTTTCTGGTGAACCAGAACCTACGTTTCCTCCAGTTTAAGAGGAACCAAAGTGGGAGGACGTTACTCCGCGTTACTCAGGCGAAAGTAAACACTTTTTCTCCATACTTCCTCTGATTCCAGCTTCAACGCAACCAAAATGAATGGAGACCAAGATCTGGTCCTAAATAGAGAAAGGTTAGTTATTATCTGGAACCAAAGAAATAATTAGTTCTTCCTGGCGAACCGTAACATCATCATCAGTGGGCGTGTCATATTCTGGGTTAACACAGAGTAAGGTCCTCCCACTTTGGTTCCTCTTGAACTGGAGTGAACGTGGGCTGGTTCAGGTTCTGAGACTGTGTCCGTCTGAAAGCACTAAATGAAGTGTCCTAAGAAGAATAGCTGCACAAACCAGTGTGTGTGTGTGTGTGTGAGAGCGAGCATAGAGGATCGTGACTGTGACCATTAGATTAGTGGTTAAGTGTTGCTGAAATGACCATATATAATTATTTCACAATCTCCTTATTAGAATTCAACCAGGAAATATCTATGAAGTATTTAAGCAGCAGACCTTTTTCAGCTCTTACAGACTAAAATTGTCAAGTATTTAGTGTGACCTCCATCTCTCTCTTCTTTTAATAACTAAATGGAATGGAATCATAATTAAGGTCCTTGATGACAGCTGCAATTGTCCTGTTTCATACTGAAAATGATGGCTGTGCAAAAACCTACATGAGGAGATAGATAGATAGATAGATAGATAGATAGATAGATAGATAGATAGATAGATAGATAGATAGATTAAAACCACTAATATCTATCTTGATTGGACAAATGCGCCAATAAAACGCCACTTCCACGGAAGCTCAGCTTCTCTGGGAGGACGCTGGGCTTCTGCGTGATGATTTGAGGAACTGTATGAAAGGCGGAGCCAGTTTTTGATTGACAGCTTGGCAGAAACAGCGGAGCCTTTTCCGCTTCAGTCCTGTGTGGATTATGGGATAGAAGTCTGTGGACAAACTGTGTGCTGTTCGTTCTTCATTTGTATTGCATTTCCTTGTAATTAACATGTTTCCTTGTTGCAGTTGTTCATTTGTTTGATTTTATTTTTTAAAGTGGGTTAAATATCTGGGCCTGAACTGAGCTAACCCCTGTTTCAAAGACCAGCAAACACCACTGGTGTGGGTGTGTATTTGTATCTAACTCGTCTCTCTGTAGCTTTACTTTTAGGTCACTGGCAGTCTGCCGCGGCCTCACATTTATATAGTGACACTGAGATTATTACTCTTGCTGCCATGACTTATTTACTTCAAACTGGTGCATCTGTGTGTGTGTGTGTGTGTGTGTGCTCCCAATTGAGCCCATGCAAATGATTTGAAGGATGAGCATCAGTGTGCAGAGATACTGTTATCTTGTTATTATCGTTATTATCATTATTATTATCATTATTATGCTATTTTAAGTTTATGTCACTGGATATGTGTTTTTGCCTCGCTGGATAATTCTCTGTTTTTGCTTGAGTGTGCATGTTGTGTAGTTGTGTGTCTGTGTGTGTGTGAATTATACACTTTGAGTGTAGCTGAGTGAGTGTGTGTGTGTGTACCTATCTCTGTGGAGACATTTTGTCTGGGGCCCCACAAATTTAAAGGGCTTTTGTAGGGTTAACGGTTAAGTTTTGGCACTTAGTTGTGATGGTTAAGGTTAAGGTAAGGGGCTAGTGAATGCATTATGTCTATACTTTGTCTTTGTTTAAGTGTGTGTACCTGGTATTCCTTATGTTGTGGGGACCTAAATCTGTTTACACAGTCAAATTATGGGGACTTGTCTTCCTTATGGGGACAAAAAAAAGTCCCCCTATATTTAATGTATGTATTTAAACATGTGTTAAATTAGGCTGAGTTCAGGGTTAGGTTAAGGATTAGGCCAGTAGTAATTATGGTTAAGGTAAGAGAAAGTCTCCAGGAAATGAATGTAAGTCAATGCCGTGTCCTCCAAAGTCATGGAAACCAGCGTGTGTGTGTGTGTGTGTGTGTGTGTGTGTCTGTGTGCAAAGCACTTTGCATTTGCTTATCGCCATTGTAACATTCATCAGTGTGTACACAACACTGCACCACTGCTCTCCACTGAGCTCAACATCCTCATAATCTGCTGAATACAGATGAGTGCGGAGCCGGAGTGAATTTAAAGCTGCGGTGGCTGATGTTCTCGTGGTGTTTGTGATCAATGACTCCATAATAACCTTTCAGCATAATGTAAATCAAGTGATCTGAGGGAGAACCATGACTCGTGCTCCTCCTCTGTTTTGCAGCTCTGGCCTGTGACCAATCAGCTCGACAGCTGAAGTTTTAGTTGTTGTGCCGTCTGTGATCTCTGACACACTTTCTGATGTTGTATTTCTCTTTTCCTTTCTGTTTCTTCTCACTAATGAACCAGCGCTGTAGTCCCGTTCAGTATTCAAATGATTTTCTATTTCATTTTAAAGTATTATACTCAGTTTCTGCTCATCAACCCTATTACATGTTACACACTCAACCTTCAGTGGAAACTGTCTATGCTGCAAAAAAGTCTAAAAGAAAGTTGGCAAATGTGGGCGGAGACGGCGCGTTTGCACAAGTGCACTTTGTGTTGCCGTAGTTACGCAACGGTTAGTGCTATGTATGCTTGTTATTATGGTCATTTCACTTGCACTGTTGCAGGAAGCCAGAGAATCAGCGTCTTTGTTGCCACAGAGGAGAGAGAGTGGGAAGAACACCTGTACATAGTTTCCTTTTTTTGGGCCTGTTTTTGCACTTTGAGTGCCTCTAAAAAATGTTATTATAAATATGTTTCATGCTGTTCAGATTTCACAATTTAACACACACAATCTGGTGTTTGTGTACGACTGCAGTGTTTTTCTTCATTTTAAATGGTTAAAACAGTACTTTAACATGCAGTACGTTGTCGTTAACTGCCAGATAATGGAAGTTATTCTGGAAAAATGGGGAGTCCAGTCGGACATTTTAAGGGTGAGGTGTTCAGTTGCTGCAAATGTCCGTGTGTGTATGTGTGTGTGTTGTTTTTTATGTGGTTTAGCTGCGGCTGCTTACACAGTCGCTGTGTGTTTTAGATTAACGCGGTTAACGATGGCGTTTGTTCAGGTGTGTGTGTTCGAGTGTATGTTTGTGTGACTGATGGAGAGCCGGAGCAGAGTCCTCATCATCACACTCAACTCTAGTTTGTAGTTTGAACTGGATATTCTTTATTTCCTTCTTGAATAATCAAGCTTCAGTAATAACAAAAAAAACAAACAAAAAAAACAAACCCACAGCGAGACGACTTGTGCTGAGGCCACAGCTGCTTGGTGTGTTGTTCTTCTATCATGTAGCTGTGTGTGAAGCGATGTTTACGTGTGAGAAACAGAGTGAAATGGACAGAATGAGGCCACAACATCACTATGGTATACATACTGTATGTGCCTCAGGGCGCCAGATTCATGCTCATAATGTATATATTACATCCTAAACCTGTTTACGTGATAACGGGGAGGGACATAAAGTCACATGCATACAGTGTGTGTGTGTGTGTGTCTGGTATTCCTTATGTTGTGGGGACCTGCATCTGTAGACACAGCCACATTATGACGTGGATTACTACATTTTAATAAAACATTTATAATAAATAAACATTTAAATTAAGGTTAGGGTCAGGTTCAGGATTAGGCCAGTCGTTATTAGGGTTACGGTTAGAGAAAGGCTCCAGGATTAATGGATGTAATCCAATCCAGTGTCCTCTGAAGTCATGTGAACCAGCATGTGTGTGTATGTAGAGCAGATGGTGAAGACAGTGGGGTTAGGAATATAAGAGGAGGAGAGGAAAAGCAGCTGATGCAGCCAGATGGAGGGATGGAGGTGAGGAGTGCAGAGACAGGTCAGCTCTTCGTGACATTCACTCGGTGACAGTTTCATTACTGTTTTCTCACGATGTCAAACCCCTTACTCGGTCACAAAGGCGACAACGGAGAGGAGATTTAACACCTGCGGCGGTCCTCTTTTTAAGATATTTATTAATATACTGTAATATGTGTTTTTATCTGATTCACCTTGTGAAGCTTATCGGTGGGATTTTATTCATCTCAGTGTGTTCAAATTACAGTTAATCCTAAGTGATACTGAGATAACTCCCGAGCCTCGTCTACTCGGTGTGCTCTGCGTGCCGGCCCTCGACAGAGATTTAGATGTGTAATAATGAGAAACAGGTGCGACTAAGACAACACAGGTGACGGGGATAAGGAGTGACAGCAGGAAGTTACTGACTGCACACAATTTGAAACAAGACACAAGCGCGGATATGAAATAAAAGTGGAATACGCACGACTCTATTAAATTAGATGCTAAAAACCATCCCTTTTTCTTTTCTGGGTCCAAAACAAAACACTTCCGAGGTTTCCAAGTTCACCTCATGCAAGAGAAGAGCAACAGCCCAGTGTCGTTAATCCACTGCTCAATATGAACAGTTTGTTACGGACAAACAAAACAAATACAAATACAAAGCCTCACACATGGAGATTTGCTTCCAGAGCTGCAAAATCGATCAGAAAATCCCGTTGCAACCCATTAGAGCCACGCGTGCACTGGTATGAGGCTGCAGTGTAGTTATTTACCCAAAACAGTGTTGTTTATGTCTTGGGCTCCCTGCCGACGCGTGTACACGGCGCACAGCGAGGGAACATGAGGCAAAACACGTCAGCGTGGAGGAAAAATGACATCTCACTCTGCCTCAGCAGCGTTTCCACATTTGCACTCCTCTCTCTGCAGAGAGAAGAAAAATGAGGTGGAAAACAGGAGCGCAGCAGGAAGCAGAAACTCTCGTCTGCTCCGCAAACTTAACAATGAACACCTGCTTCAGTCCACACCACCAAAACATGAAGACATTTCAGAAACATATTCTCGTGCTCCTACGCTACTCTCCTGGGAAGCGTGAGGAAGTGAGCTCACCACACATTCAGACACACTTTAACACTTAGGAGGTGTTGCAAGCAATCTAGAAAACACATGTTTTATTCAAGTATAATAAAAAAAAGGTGCTTTGCTATTGGCTGGTTTTCAGGAAAGTAGTCGTGTAAGTAGATTAACATCTGTTCTAAGCCAGTAAAGCGACGTTTGCAGATAATTATATGTGTTTTGACACGTGAAATTGTCTTTTATCTATTACATCAAGGCTACGTTATGTTTTATTTATAGGGTTTTACCTTGAAATCTTCCAGTGGCAGCTTCAACATCAATTCTCAGATTAAAGGAATACTGTCTCCTTGTATTAGAGGACAGGGCACGAGGATGAAAAACAAATGTTTTGACACGGAGACACCAAGAGACAGAGAGTCAACGGGTCGAATGGTGAGACTGATGGTTAGAAAAGTGCAGAAACGTCAGGAGAGGACATCTGTCTTCCACTGCAGCCTGCGGTCGCTTGATTTGCATGATACATAAGACACGATGCAGCGCTTCACTCACACATCCTGTAAGGTTTCACTGTGTGATGTGGCGTCTCTCGACTGTTGCAGGACGTTGGCTGTGTGTATGTATGTTGTTATTATGGGCAGCCAGAGAGGGAAGGGGAGGCCTAACCTTGGCCGTGTTAAAGCCACAATTACTATTCATTTATCTTCTCCTCTCCTTCTCTCCTCTCCTCTCCTCTCCTCTCCCCCTGTTCTCTTTTCAACTTTCCTCTCTTTCATCTGATTTTCTCTCACCGGCTCTGAGTTCACCACCTTTACTCCACTTTCATCTCCCCAAGCTTCTCATCCCCTCACCTTCTCATCCCCTGCTTCTTCTTCTTCTCCACTTTTAACTCCTTTGCTCACTTTTAACTGCCTCTCTTCCTTCCATCATCCCTCCATCACTCGCCCCTGCTGTGAAACCAAATGCTGCAGAGAGTCGGTACATTTACTTGCTAGTGAAAAATTGAATGACGGTGTTAATACGGACTTTTACATGTACAGTTACATGTTAGTTTGACTGAACTTGCACTAAATTGAATTCCTCAAGGTCAAAGTGACGCGCCCTGATAATGCAGTGGGAAGAAGAGTCACTATTGCATGCGCAGTATTATGTTAAATTTGACCCGAATTAGCCTTTTGCTCATGTTCCACAGTTGGCATCTTCCTAGGAATAAGAATAGAAAGAAAGAAAATGATGACAACAGCAGAAATGTGGTGGACTCCAGAGTGGACTGACACAGAGACTGAATTCATGCTCTACCTGATTTAGGGATGAGATATTTTTCAGTTAATGGATGGTAGACAGACCCAGAATGGCTCCAGAAAATGGCCACCAGCTAAAGTGGTCTGGCATGTTTTATACCAAGCTTTTTACCACCTGAGAAGGTATCGAGCTCTCGATGTACCACCGTTATCACCGCCAACGTTAAAATACCGCGGTGTCAATATTTCGAGCAAAGTCAGCTTCAGACTTTTCACAGGAGGCAGATTTATCCCCAATAAGATCATTTGCTCTCTCATCATCCTCCTCTTCCTCACATGCACTTCACACACTGGTTTAGTGAAATTAGATCAAGAAGATAAAATCCCTCAGCTCCACTGCGATCACACACCCTGGGTTATACAGTAGAACTCCCTCCACCACAGGAAGCTTGTGTACCACCGGTGGTACACGCACCACAGTTTGAGAACCGGTCAGAAAAAAAAACACGCTTCCAATTGACGACCTGCTTGTCTTTGTGTACTGCAGTGCCCTCCCCCAGAGGACAGAAATTGTTTCAAGGCCCCTGAATTGAAATACTATTGAGAACCTGATAATATATAATAATATAATTTATTTATCTGTAT
This sequence comes from Solea senegalensis, assembly GCF_019176455.1. Lineage (NCBI taxonomy): Eukaryota > Metazoa > Chordata > Actinopteri > Pleuronectiformes > Soleidae > Solea > Solea senegalensis. Next base: position 14,987,742 of record NC_058039.1, on the reverse strand, counting down.
AAACCACTGTATGAGTTGTCCCGCCCTGACCCTCGCCTCACCGTGCCCCCCAGGGGCAGTACAGGGGCAAGCTAAATTAAACTAAAATGGCATCTCTGTCTCTGATGTAAAAACAGACATCATCAGACTCGTGTTTGAGTTTTCACTGAGAGAAATTAAATGTTGTGTGTTTGATTTACAAGAGTGTGCGTGTGTGTGAGTGTGTGTGTGTGTATCTCAAAACCTCCGTTGAGCTTTTTCTAGTCTTCACCTTTAGCCTGATGTTCTCGCACTCGCACACTTAGCAACACACCAGGCAGCAGCACAAACCCATGGGCCTCTCTCTCTCTCTCTCTCTCTCTCTCTCTCTCTCTCTCTGTTTCTCTGTCTTCACTCGCTAAACTGAACACAACCTTGAATTCCATCTTTACTTAACCATTCAGCGGGCGGGACCGCAGGGAGGCAGAAATGCTCTTTGTTTGATACCTGATGCCTTCACCTGCTCCACCTCCAACTACTCCTCCCATCATCATCCATCGTCCTTCCCTCGCGCTCAACTCCCGTACTCGTCAACGCGCTCACAAACACACACTTAGACACACACATTCACCTCCCACTCAATCTCGTCCCATCTTTTGTGGAGGTTTGACACTTCGTGGCGTCCAGGTATCTTCTGGACTTTATTTTCAGCAACATCACAGAGAGAGAGAGTGAAAAATACCGTAAATATAGCACTGATTTATCACAGAGGGCTCAAACACACACACACACACACACAGGACTCTATTCATCTTATTGAAAGCCTGCTTCTTTGTCAGGTGGCCTTGGCCTTTCACAGTGAATTCCTCAAAAAGAACAAGCTTTCCGGACAGAGAACGCTGCTCCGCTTTCTTTCAGCTACAACAATGATTTCTATACTTTGAAACAAAAGCAGCGGACTTGATTTTTGGATGATGATGATTTGTTTTGTTCTGTGTTTTTTTTTTTCTTTCTCCCTCTCCTGTGCTATTTCTACTGCCAAGAAGAATTATGGTGCAGCAGATTGTGTCTTAGAAAAAAGAAAAAAAAAATAATTTTTTTCTTTTAGACAGAACAGGAAGACAAATAATTCATGGAAATGTTGCAATCAACAGTTCATATGCTGCACACATAACCACCCGACCATCTGCCAGGCACGCAGCTCCTGCTGAATTTTAAAAGGCAGAGCGCTGCGTGACGGCGAGCGGGACATTTGCACTTAAGTTCAGGGGAATGACGGCGCCCGTCAGATAAAGGCTGCAGTTCAGATGTAAATGAAACATCGGCGACAAGTTTGATTTGTTACCGATCGCGAATGAAGTTCCAACCCAACCCGATGACTAATGCATGCTTGGGACAGGATAGGGCAAGTGCTCTTATAAATAAATGAATGAGTAAAGATGTCATGAATATGATACGACAAAACAAAACATCAGATACGTTCATTTTCGTTTTACTTTTTGTGCAACAGACGTATGGACAAACCGATTCCGGTATGAATGCAGCCGAGGTGGCGTTTGTATACTGCTAATGTCGGTTGATGTATCACAATAGACTACATGTGACAAAAGGTATTTGCAGATATCGGTTTGTCACACATTTTCAACAACTTGGAAGTGATGGCTGTATAAGAATACAAATAGGGACACGTGTGTCCGAGCAGGAGACTCCCTGGCCGGGTAGGAGAGTGGAAAGAGCCGTCTGGAGCATGGCGGATCTCCGGAGGGGGGGGTTGCATGGGGCATTTGTCTCTGGGCAGAGGAGCTCCTGACTCGGTCAGGGGAGAGGACAGAGCTCCCTGAAGCACGGTGGAGCTCCGGGGAGCCGAGGGGTTGCCTGGGGCACTTGTGTCCAACAAAGGAGTGCCTAAATTACCTACATTTCTATCCATTGTATGTGCTATATAAATATCGCCACTTACTTGTAGCATCTGCTAGACAGCAAAGATGTGCATAACTCATTTTGTATGTAATTGGAACGACATTAAGGGGTTAACACCATAATATAAGGCTTTGGTTATGTACATATTTTGTGTTACTGTATACATTGTTTATGTCATATCTTAGGTTTTTTCTGATTTGGGTTCTTGGGTTAGCAACCTGCTAGCTTAGCATAAGGACTCGGGAGATGGTTGAACAGCAGTTGTAGCTCGTAATTTATTAACGTGTACTTGTGTTCATGGATATTCAACTTAAAAAAAACCTGTGAGCTTCCAGAAAGAGCCATGCTAGCTGTTGCCCTCTGTTTGCTAACATTGAGCTGGGCTACGCTAACTGGCTGCTTGCTGTCACTTTGTATTTAGTGTCAAGAGCGGAGTGACATCAATTTTATCATGTAAAGAGAGGAAGAAATGTACAACCACATTTCTTCTTTAGTTGCATGAAAGAGCAAGAAACACATTATCTTTGCTCTGAATGCTAATTTTATTCTAATGGGATTAGCTAATATGTGAAGGTCAAAGCACAGAGACAGTCGCTGTGTATAGGTGAACTCGTGTTGTTCAGATGAAATCTTCTTATTTTACAGTTAACCTACAAATATTGGTGTTGTGCTGATTTACTGACGTCAAACCCGCCACAAAAATCTGACAAAAAATCAGGGGAAGATCTGAGACCTCGTTGCTCATGAATCAAACATTTTGCCAGCGGGAAAACAAAACCGCCTGTTCTTGAGATGTCGCCGTCGTGACGCTTAATATGACAGATGGTTGTGTTCGCGTTTGTGCGGGCGAGCGCGCGTGCGCGTCGCATGTGCTGAAAATAGCGAGTGCGGTTCACCTGAGGCACCGCAGGGTTCCCATGGGCGAGCGCTGTGAAGGAAACATTACCCTGGAGAAACAGGGAGGCTGAAGATGATCCCATGTAAATGTTTGTGTGTGTGTAACTCTTTTGTTTTCATTTGGTTTCCCTTCCCCTCATTTTGTGCAGTGGCCACTGGCAGCGTTACCTGCTTTATATGCAGCTGCTTCCCCCCAAACTCACAGACCCCATCTGTCATGTGTGTTTATGTGGGTCAGTCGTGAACCAAAGATAGTGTTCTGCATTTCTGACGCACTTCCTTAATGATTGTGAAATATTTGGTCAGTATTAATGCGACCAACAGTCTCAAGGTTAACGTGACTTGAGTTTCAGAACAGGAAAATTGGTAAAGAAGTAAAAGGGATACTTGAGTAAAAGTGTCTTACCAGAAAATGACTTTAGTAGTTTAAGACAAAGAACCAGTTCTGAAGTTTCAGCTGTGCTTTCCAACAAAAATATAAACTTTAAAGAGAAGATTTAAGGAAAGAAAAGCTGATGTCTGATTTCCAATTATTTGCTATTTTTATAGTTTTATAACTGATCAGGAGTGATGAATAGGAAAAACCAAAAAGTGTTGGATTCAGGTGTTTTTCTTTTCCATTTCTTTCCCGTGATTTTAACATCCTTTCTGGTGTTTGTGTGTGGTTATTGTGGCAGATCTGTGTGTGTGAGTGTGTGTTATTATGCAGGCGCGTATCCACACCGGCCTTAGGGTGAAACCTGTTCAAACTGCCAGCTTCTATAGGCTGTAATCACAACTCTTAACCTGTGTGAGAGACACAGTCACGCACAAGCTGAGCGTAAGCTACACACACACACACAAAGAAGCAGAAAACCAATATGTGCAGACAAAATATTCACACACAAACATGAGGTGTGGCATTGACAAGCCCTCGGGAGTCGTCTGTTTATGGAGAATTCTGTCACACTGTGTTCACCTGAGTTCTCTGCGGGTTCAGCACATGTTAATACAACACCACACACACACACACAGAAACAGAAACTTGTTTTTTTATTTCTTATTGAGGACACCGCATAGAAATAATGCATTCCCAAGCCCCTTACCCGACCCCTAAGTGTCTTTACCCTTAAACAGAACCCTAACACCAAACCTTTAAACCTTTAAACTTGTAAGACCCAGACAAAAGTCCCAACAAAAATGTTTTAATTTCTTAGTGAGGACACATCATGCATCATGCATCATTGAGTGCATTTCCTAGCCCCTTGCTCCAACCCTAACATAAGCCCAATTCTAACCCTAACCCGAAAACCAGGTCTTAACCCTGAAAAAGCCCTTTAAAGTTGTGAGGCCCAGACAAAATGTCCCCACAAAGATAGGTTTGTACGCACACACACAAGGTACTCAATGCTAATTAGATGCCTCATTATCATAATAAAAGGTTTCAGTGTCAATTGGACTAATGTATGCTGACTTATGTTCTGGTCACCTTGTCACCTTGCTGACAGTGTGTGTGTGTGTACACTCGTGTGTGTGTGTGTGTGTTCTATAACTCTCCACCGCTGCACCTCTGTAATCTCACTCTCAGATTGTTCGTCCGAAGGATTCAAACCCTCGGTGTGTTTCACTCTGCCAGTCCCAGGTTGTGCTCGCTGACGTGTAAACAAACCCATCAGCTGTCACCGCACACGCACACGCGGCCTCACGCACACGTGTGTGTGTCTGGCTGTGGCATTATATTAATGTCAAATTAGCTCTGAGGCCGTGGTATAATTATGGTAAACAAAAGGAGACCCCGTAGAGGAAAGTGTTCACCTCTGTCTCACAGATCTGGTGCCACTGTTGTTGTTTATTTCCTCAGAATGGATGCTGCGTTTTCCCATGATGCCCCACTGCAGCTGGAGTCACACAGCTGGGAATGGCGGTCAATGAGGCCGCTGATCTCTTCCGCAATGCGCTCGTTTATGTATCGCAACAACACTAATGTGTCTGCGACGGCCGTGAGGATTTATTGACGGCAGAATTCTGCACCCGGTGCAGCTTTAACCGCCGTAATGAGGAGCGTTGGTGTGTGCGTGTTTATCTGACTGCAGATGTGACGCGCGTCAACACAGAGAAACTCGTGGTGAATTAGGAAAAACACAGGAGCCCTTTGCTGTCGTTGTAAGAGAAGTTATCGACGTGCACGAACCTTCAGAGTCTCTTTGGTGATCACAGCCTCGTTAAATTGTTCTAATGGCTTCAGTTTTGCTTTCAGAGAAAGACGTGTGGTGTTAGCTCTAGAGGTAGACGGCATTTATATATCATTGGCATCAGCAGATTATTATTTAATGCATCAGGGCCAATTATTACTCACTTTGTGAGTTTACATTCTGTTCTCATAATGTGATAAATGCAGCCAAGTGCACTTAAAATTAGATATCGCTATATACATATGTATATGATTAAATAGCTAAATAAAATGAAATAATGATAAAAATAATCATTTAAAAAAACTAAGGAACAAGAGAAACAGAGATTAGATTAATAATTAATTGGAATTATACATGTTCAAAAGGGAGTGGCTATTTCATTTCATATATGTATATTTTATGCTCAATTATACATATCATCATTGTCAATGTCCCACATACACAATAATCCTGATTATCATTAGTGACATTAATAATACTTCTATTAAGTAATATAATACTTACACATTTCACTATATTAACGTTATCTTACTTAATATTATAATTATTATCACTGGTGAAAATACTAAATACTACCATCACCAACAACAATATAAATGATAATACCATTGAACAATAGTAATATTTTAATATTTCACTTTTCATTCAAAATATAAAAGTCTACAAGAGTCCAGAGATAAAATGCAGAGACAGACTGCTAAGTTATTTATGTTTATATTCATGTTATGTATCATTTCTTGTGGTTTAATTGTTATTTAATTAGAAAAACGTAGAGAAAATTAATTTTTAATCCCATCCTCATCCCAAAACGTTAGTATGTATTTATTAATATGTAGATGAGACTCAATAATCGTTTTTTTGTTTTCTTGCGGGAACATGCAGCGCTTCAAAAGTCTGATGTTTGATTCTAAAAGTAAATATTCCTGATGCTTTGAACTTTAATTGGCTCTTGTTTATGTTTTGTTTTTTGTTTTTTTTTAAATTTCAGTGCCGATTATAAATGTGCGTATTTTCTTTTCATTAAAATTGTTTTTGAACAACTTAAAACTGAAACAAGTCAGAACAGCTTCGTGTTTGTGTCTATAGACAGCTCAGGTTTGTTTTTACACAAATTCATTATTTTTTGTTGTAGCTGCACAGTGAATATGAGAGGGAATGTGGTCACTCTTTTATTTTTTACTGAATTGGTAGAATATAATATAAAAGAAAAGATCTAAAAAGACGATGTTTTTTTTTCCTCCAACAACGCATGAAACAAAACTTGGAGAAATGAGGAATAACAGAAATCTGTGAGCTGAGACACATCGTTGTCCACCATGACGTCCTCCTAGATCACAAGTGGACTGAACATGTGTTTGTGCAGCAGGGAGTCTGTGTGTGTGCGTGTGTGTGCGTGTGTGTGTGTGTTCTTGTATCGGCCTCTTTGTGAGGACCCAAAAACCATAGGGAGTGAGGACATTTTGGCTGCTCCTCACTTTCTGTTACCACTTAAAATGGCTTTTTGAGGGTTAAAACTTGGTTTAGATTCAAGGTTAAACCTGGGTTTAGATTCAGGGTCAGGGTTACGGAGATGGTAGGGGAGGACAGGGTGAAACCTGGTCTGTTGGGTTAGGGCAGGGGTCTCAAATCCAAATGACCTTGGGACCACTGAGCATCTAGTCTGTCCAGTAGGAGGCCGCTCAAGTGAAAAACTATTCATATGAGCTTAGATTTTCAAAATAAAAGTGTCTGGAATAGTTATAATTGGCCACATGAAATGGGCTAGTTTGACACCTGGGTTAGGAAGTCTGATTCTATATACATTCTCCAAATTCTGATGAGATTTAGCAGAGATTATATATGATTATATGATCTATATGAGATTATATATATTTTATATTGATTTATTTATTTTTTATTTTACAGTTTTGTCCTTTAAAATAGATAGGGATTTCATAATAAAATGTATTTTTATTTTATATTTATTTGTGATGTCATAGTGGGTAGATGGTGGATTCTTACCAAAATTGTACAAGAACACACTTGGGTAATTACCTACTTAAAATTCCAATTGATCTATAAAAACTGTAGACAGGAAGTTGCAAAGTTAGGGTTAGACACTTAGTTATGATGGTTGTTAGGGTGCAGGGTTATGTCTATGAGTGTCCTCACTACGACTACTGCACAAGTGTGTGTGTGTGTGTACTTGTATTTGTCTTCAGGACCCTTTTTTTCTGCTATAAACACTTGGACAATCATGTTCTGAGGCAGAAGCTCATTTCTGAGGAACCGGTTCAGGTTTGGGCTCAGATTTGAATTGTGGTTCTAGGTTGAAGTGAGGGTTAACTGGTTATGGTTAATGGTGAGGGTTGGACATGAAGTGGTTATGGTTTAGATGAGGGTCAGGGGATAGGGAATGCATTATGTCTATGATGTGTCCTCACTAAGATATTAAAAGCATGTTTGTGTGTGTGTGTGAAATCAAAGCCTGTATGATGTTAATGGGGGGTAATGAGACGGACAGTAATTGTAATGTTGGCTAACCTACCATGAAAGGAGCCATCTTCTCTGAAATCTATACCCACAAACACACACATGCCCACCAGCATGTAGCCACACACACACACACAGTCTCTCTCAGCTTTTCTTCTTAAAGGACACTACATTAACAGCTTCAACGGAGCATTATCCCTCATCTAAACCATAACCACTTCATGTCCAACCCTCACCCTTACCCTCAAACCAGGCCTTAACCCTCAAAGATCCCTTTAAATTTATGGGGCACAAACAAAATGTCCTCACAAAGACATGAATTCAAATACACTCGCACACCTTTGTGTACACCTATCTTAGTGATAGGTTACCTCTTTAACTTTAAGTATCCTTGTGAGGACAATGCATTGACTTCCTTTCATCAGTACAGTCTAAACAAAGCCTCATCACTTAACTCAGCCATCACCAGTTTAACCTTTAACCCTTAACCCGGCTTTGTTCTGCCTCATTAGGACCAGGACTGTGGTCCCCATGAGGACGACTGGACCCGAGTCTGAATCAACATATCGATTGGAACATATAACAAAAGAATCACATCCTAATTTGAAATAATTTCTCCAACTAAATAACAGAATTCTTGCCATTTGAAACGATGTTGTGGACACACACACACACACACACACACACACACACATAGATTATTTTTTGAAGAATTAAAGCAGCGACTGTTTCTAATCTTCTCACGTTTATGAGAATTATGTTTACTGATGTGTGTTTTTCAACGTTTAATTTGCTTTACCATGCACTCGATATATGTGTGTTTGCATAAAGAGGAAAAACACACACACACACACACTGACACCGAGTCACAAGCTCATTAACTTTTGAACAGTGGAAGTGTTGAAGACAATATTACAGCAGCTGGTATCTGTATTTAGACAGCTAACACTCTATTTACCCAAATCCTTTCTGATGTTTTCCTTTATCGCTGTACATTGTAGTGTTTTGCGTGTGTGTGTGTGTGTGTGTGTGTGCACTTGTTGTCTAAACACATCTAAATCGTGTCAATGCACCACTGTTCTTTTCTTTCTTTTATTCCTCCCCTCTCCTTTAAGCAGGATGAGTCCATCTGGTATTTGGAGTGTTAGTCTTCTGAAGTTGAAGTGCTAATTACTCTCTCTCTGTCTGTCTCTCTCTCTCTCTCTCTCCTCCTCCTTCAGTAACAGATTTCAGCAGCCAATGGCTGGAGGCGAGAACCGCTCTCCTTCTGCCATGGCTGCTCGCCTCTGTCTGAAGTTACCTCAAGCTGTGGTTGTGTTAAAATGCTTCACAGGAAGTTTGTCTCACCTTCCCCCGGTTCCACCCGTGTTGCAACTGCAGGCTGTGCAGGACCTGTTGTTGTTTCTTTAAAAATCCAGCAGTCGTTTGGTTTATGTCCCAGACTGAGTTGTTCAGGATCACAGCACTTCCTGAATTCATTATCACGTTCATTATCAACTGTTGACTCTGAACCCACAGAGATTCAGCCCCATTATCAGCCACAACAGTGACTCAGAAATTAACTGGTGGGCAGTGAGGGTACTGCAGGTCAGCCCATTTCAAATTTGACCTTCGATATTTAGGATGCATTATTACAGACAGGGGAGGAGCCACATGACGGAGTAGTGGCTAGAGCTTTTGCTGCTCTGTGAGGAGTTCTGTGCATGTGCTCAGTGTGTTTCCTCCAGCAGTCCAAAAACATGCACAGGTTGAGTGGACACTCAAAACCAGGCATGTCCAAAGTCTGGCCTGCGGGCCAATCGCGGCCCTCGTGGGACTTTGTACGGCCCACAGCTTCTGATTTATTTATTATGTATTGGGCCTGGGTCACATGTCAACCCCATTAGCTCAGCTGGTTAGGAGTTACGCTTTGGGGTTCGAAACCCACCTGTGACAGACAACTAGATGCACTCGTCTCATATTATTATATGTTATTTGACTCCAAATGTGAAAGAAAGGCAATTTAGTGGCTTAGATTTGGTTACATTTCCATTTAAAAATGATCATTTTGACAATGAAAATGAAAGTTTTATAAAACAGTGCATATGTATGTAGCGTTACTGTTTGGCCCCCGGTAAATGATCAAATCTGGCCCTCGATAAAACAAAAAAACGTTTGGACACCCCTGCTCTAACCTGATCATAGGTGTGAATGTGTGAGTGAATGTTTGTGCAGCTCGACTTAAGTCTTCGAATCCAGCAGGTATTGGATAACATGGAAGGTGAATGAATGAATGAATGAGTGATGGTAGGAAGACTCTGCAAACTAAAGCAGAAACTTCCTAATACTAACAAGTTTCGGGGGGAGACAGATCACCAAATAGTGATTCCCATTAGTGCTCGTATACTGGAACAAGGACATTTGGTGCAGTTGAGGCACAACCTTGACTTAACTGTGCTTAAAAATATAATATTTCAGTGTTTTTCTTTCCGTTTCGTGTCTGATCCCAGCGTCGCGGTCGGCGTCTCCTCTCACAGATCTCGTCTCCACGGTGATGTGTGGCCTGTGCTCGTTTCCCGCTTTTGTAGCTAATTACAATTTTCCTCCTAATGTGCTTTGAGCATGATAAACGCATGCTTCTGTGTTTCCTCAAGTACTCTGTACGTGCCTCTGTGTGTGTGCACTGTGGTTGTGTGGGATGTCTGTGCTCAGCGTGCTTTGCACCCGTGCTCTGATTTTCATTCAGTCATAATGAAGCCTGTTGCTCGCTGTCATTTGCAGACGTTTGTGAGCAACACTTCTGGCGCCTTCACGGCAGCGAGCGCGCCACAGAGAGACAGAGAGAGAGTAATAGATATGAAACACAGAGGTGGAGGAATTCGGATATTGCTGAGCGACTCTGCATGATAAATAGTTACTTAAAGAGGAAGACGGGAGGGAGAGAGGGAGGCAGATGAGATAAAAGCTAATAGGGTCGAGATGTGGAGGAACGAGGGAACGATAGCTGATGGAGAAGTGATGTGAAAATGCACATTGTTGGTTCTACGAGATTGTCCTCGCCCCCAAAACATCAGCAGTTATTGTTCCTTCAAAGGATAGAAAATCACTCATGTACACATTCTCCTCACAGGAGACCGCGTAAGGTCACATTGCAAATGTCATCTCCTCTGTCTGCCTAAGAAATTGTTTACAATGTTTAAATCCACTGTAGTGTGCAACCTTTGAATATAAACAAATGTGTTTTAAACCGCTGGGAAATGAGGTCACACAGTCCCGATTTAGTCTGTGTATCAGTGACTTTTCTGCCCTGCACACAGGAAGTGATTTATTTTTATGTCGAGACAGATAAAGGCGACGGCACGTAATGTGAGGCGGCTGCAAACAGGTTGGAGCATGATTTTAAAAAAACACACACACACACACAAGAAGTTCCCATAAAAAGTTTCAGGAGTGAAGAGAACACTTCTTGTCCACACCCACGCTCCCCCCAGTCAGGCCTGATAGTTTTGCTTGACAGAGCAAAATAAACAACGCTACATTTAAATAATATGACTTTGCTTTTATTCACGGAAACCAAACACGGGTAAAATAACAACAAACCAAATAATCTGCAAAGGTTACGCATTGTACAAATGTGCCTTTTGTCCAACTGTCTGTGAAATACAGCGAGTCATTGTTTCAAAAGTAGAAAATGTGTGAAGTGTGTTTTGAGCACAAGAACAACACACTTTTTCAGATGCGAAAACATCCATCACAGGGGATCTTTAACTATTCGACCATGAATATGTGGTTTTGTTTATTTGGAAGAAAGACAAAGAAAAACATTTCACTTTAGCATCAAATGTAATAAGTTGATGCACCAACAAACTCCCGATATGCAACATTAAAAAAACTGTTTACTCCATTTCATTGCTTTAAAAAACAAAGCACAGAATCACCCTTCTGCTGTAAGCATGACTGAAAATGAGAGTCATTTTGGTGCCAGACACAAATAATCTGAGGGGAGAGAAAAGAAAACAAAGGCTGATTGGAAAAATGTAAACATGCCAATCTTACATAGGATGCTGTAATTTAAATGATTTTTAAATCCGATGTAAGACACTTTGCACATGAAACGTGGCTTCACACTTCACCTGAAACTTCAGGGACAAACACAAATGCACCAATCCCTCGTTTATACGCACAGTAAAGCAGGAAACATGACGGTCAGGTTTACACGTTTTTATAAACAGTATATTTAGTCAATTCATTACTTCGTGCTTTATCACCAGCATTTCATTCAATTTGTTTTTGCCATATTTCCATTGTAATTAACAAGCATACTTATTTCCCATGTGGATGAAATGTTCCGTGAACAAACCCAGACATTGTTAATAAGTCCCTAATGTGATAATTACATGGCCATCGATTGGGAAAATGGAGCATTTTTAATCTCAATTATGCAAAAGTTTGTCTCTTTCTCTGTCTTTCCTTCTTCCTGGAATCCACCAAGCGTTAAATGTATTTTTCTTTCTGGCTCTTCATTAGAGCCTCCACATGCATTCTTCCTCAGAAACATGTTGATTAGCTGGGGAATGGGGGGGGGTTTTGCTCGAGTGTTGACAGGTGCCACAGTATGCACGTGAACGTATGCAGCTGTGTGTGTGATTTCCTCAGAGAGGAAACACGGAATAGCGATGAAACACGTGTGTCTCTATATACCAGAGACTGTTGAAAAAGAAATGACAAACAATACAGCTTCACCCCCTTTGTAATAAAAATGAAGCCCAACTACCAACAATTATTTTGTTTTTTCTTCAATACACTGCTTGTCATTTCTGCCACTAGGGGTCTCTCTATCTAGCAAAACAATAACATAAAACCTAGTTTGTGGAACGTAAAGGTTTTGCGAGGGAGCACAAAAGTGTTGTGACCAAACTCAAAAATGGAGTAGTAAATATTTCCCACCATGGCCCCACTTCCTGATAAAGTGATGAAGGTATTTTTCCTGAAGATGTTCTTTGTTAAGTTGCATTAAGGCTGCTCCCTCTGTCGTCGGGGTCGTCACAGTGGATCGTCTGCATATTTCATCTGGTACAGATTTGTTACGCCCTCTCATTTAACCAGGTTTGGCACAAGGAGTACACGAGATGTGACCCCTGTGGCCCCTGCGCTCAATTTAGAGTGTCCAATTAACAATGGGGATTGGGTACCCGCCCTTGACCTGGTGGGGACTCAAACCGGCAACCCTTCGGTCACAAGCCAAGTTCTCTTTCCCGCTTGGCTTGTGTCATTAACGAGAGTAAAAGGTGAAGAATAACTGATGAATAAGTTACACCTCACTGTTGCTGTGAATGAATCTCATCTCAGCGTCATTGTCAACACATCCTGTGCCCATTTCAAAATAAAAGCACTCGAGTTATAATTCCTTTCATTTCTGTAACTTTTTGCCTTAAAACGTGCACTTTAACATGCACACAATCAGTCTTTTAGATATAAAGTACCTTTACTTGAGTAAAAGTACAAGTATGTTACCAGAAAATGACTTTTGAAGTCACTTTTTTTGTAACATCACTTAAGTAAAACTCTTAAAGTATTAAAATAGTGAGGATTTGGGATTGAGCCATGTGGCTCAGTGGTACGGCAAGTTGTCTTTCAAGTGGAAGGTTGTGGGTTAAATTCCCGGCTCTGCTATAGTCTATATGTGTCCTTGAGCAAGACACTTAACCCCATGTTGAAGTGTGTGAATGGGTATGAAAGATGTGTGAATGGCTGAATGGGTGAAAACTATAATGTAAAGCAGCTCATCAAGGCTAGAAAAGCTCTATATAAATACCATTGCACCATTACCAACTCCTTCTTCTGATTTTATTTGGTTAGAGCAAAAGTAAAAGTTGCTGGACATATAAATTACAAAGTAAAGTACAGATATGTGGATTTTGTACTTTGTTACATTACAACACTGAGTGGGAAGGACGACTCACGGTCTCTCCTACATCAAAGTAGAACCGCTGCTTTAATAAGTATAGTATCAGTATTTGAATTCACATGGTAACCAATCGATAGCGGACTTTGCAGCATCGCGCCGCACTAATTCTCAGCGTTGGATCTTTTCTTGTTTTCCTCTGTGTTATTGGTTTTCTCAGCATGTCTATCTGATAGTTTCCCACCAGTGCATTTCCTTAGGTTCCAGCTGTGGTGTGTAATTTTATTTTATCGATTCCCCTCCGAGTGGGAATCTTCGGGGAGATAAACTACCAAATTGAATTCCTCGTATATGCAAAGACAAAAAAAGAAAAAAGAAAAAAAGAAACATGTTTTGCCAACAAACCTGCTGCCGCTCTCTTTCTCTCCCCCGCTTTTGTTTATTTCTCAATTTCCGTGTTTTCTCTTTAAATGGTAGCTGAAAGCTAATCTCTGCTGGATGAGTAAATAATGTCTCTTCCATTAACCTGCTCCTTCCGCACTATAAGGTTGTTAGTATTCCACAGCTGTTGCCAGTAAACAATTACTGCAAAGGGAACATTGTTTTACTCAGCCGAGGACGGGGCGGCGTAATTTGCTGAATCTTTTAGCTCGGAGCGAGATGGGCTTTTACAGGCAAACCTCATTGCGGTGCGCACCTAACACTTGATACGACTTTAAAGTAGCTTTGGAAATGAAAGAGAGAGAGAGAGAGACAGAGAGGGAGAAGAAACTGGGCAGCAAGCTGTTCTCCTCCTCCTCCTCCTCCTGAGCTCTTTGTTTTTTCCATGTTTCAATCGCTGATCAGAAACATCAGACGCTGCGCTTAATGGATCCTCCTCAGCGGCGTCTTCAATCTCTGTATTGATTTTGGATTTGCATCTTTACGCGCGTGTGTGTGGGCGTGCGTGCGTGTGTGTGTGTGTGTGTGTGTGTGTGTGTGTGTGTCACACACCCAGAAGACGTAAGCTTACTGGAATCAATTTCTCCGTCTGTTTTCATGTTTATGTTCAGTGTAGAGTTCAATGTTTCATGGTCAAGGCTGATGGAGTTTGAACACAGAGCATTTAATCTGTTTTTTTTTTTCCCATTACTATGTTAAAAGGTATATACAGAGGCATAAGAACGTGCAGTGTATAGTGTCTTATGTCCCTTTTTCATCAGCACAACCTATAGGCAAAATAGTTTCACAAACACAAATGAGCCAAAAAGTACTTTGAAATCAGATTGGCTCATTTTTATGAACAATAATAAAATAAAAAACTGTCTATTTTGTGACAATTATCGCTACTCCCGATAACTCACGTTTTTTAAATCATATATTCAATATAAAATCCTAACTTTGTCTCTAACAACACATAAGAAGACAAATAAATGCACGTTGAATGTATGACCTATAAACACACACACACACACACACCCAGGACGTCCATATAAGGAGTTGTGTGTTATTCCCACCCTTTTTAACTAAGGGTTAAAAAAAATGCTTAATAAAAAGTTATAAAAAGTTTCTTTCCTCCCCTTTGTCTTTAAAACCTTCACAGCACACATCACTTGATTTCTCCTCATCTATTGCTGTCAAAAAGTGGAATTCTCACATGAGAGAAAAATATTCGCCTTTGCTTTGATATGAATCTGCGTTTGTGGAGATAATGACATTAAGTGAGCGTCTTTTAGTTTAGTTTAGTTTATCCTAACTGCCTTGATCTTCGACCTTATATTAGATTAGTCCCCAGTCGTGAGGGAAGAGTTTATTTCACTCTTCTTTCCTCTCTTTTCGAATCCTCTCTAATCCTCCTCTGCATGAGGAAGGACTTGTCTCTTCCTCCCTCTCATCTCTTGCTCCCTCTTTGATCTCCTGTTCTTCTCTTCTCTCCAGCTCTTCGGTCTTTCTCTGTTGTCTTCAGACAAACGCGAACATTAGCACCACCAGCGTTTGTTTGTAGTCGTCGCCCTTGACGTCGGCTAACGTCGACCATGTGTCGCACTTTTTGTCAAACAAAGGAAAACAAATGAGACGTTTTCGATCCAACACCCGAAGCCATTAATCACAACAACAGTGGCAAGTGTGTATAAATACTGGAGTCACTTGTGTGAGAAATGCCTCTCCGTTGCTGTTTAATGGAGAATTTCGCTCACAATTATGTGAAACAACGCTTCATTTGCCAAGAAGAGAGGAGGAGGAGGAGGAGGAGGAAGGTTGAGTATAGAAAATAGAAATATGAGGAGACAAAGAAAGAAAGGAATGAAGAGGATGGAGAGAAAACTGCCGACAAATGAAAGGGGGTATTAAGATGTTATACATTGTAAAAATGGTGGGTAAGGAGGCAGGAAGAGGAGGAGGAAGGAGGACAAATGAGGTCAGGAGGAGTTAGACAGAAAGAAAAGACTTAAGATGAGAAGTCTTTAACAGAGGAGTGAGGTGATGGATGAGTGTTCAGGAAGTGAACAAAATGAGAAAATAGCTGTTGTGCTGCTGAAACCTAGAGATGTGAGCCCTCTGGTGTGTGTGTGTGTGTGTGTGTGTGTGTGTGTGTGTGTGTGTGTGTGAACACACATGTGCGTGTCTTTACTCAGGAGCATTGAGTCAAGGGAGGATATTGTCTAAGGTCAAAAAGTTCACTGGCAGCTGCCGGGGCTGCAACACATCACTTCCAGACAAACACACACGTACACACACGCACACACGTGTTAGTGCTGCAGTGGAAGTGAGGACCCTCATACACATAATGCCTTCCCGAGTAACCCTTAACCTCACCTTAAAACCAGGTCTTAACCACCCCCAAAAATAGCCCTTTAAAGATGTGAGGAGCAGCCATAATGTCCTCAATTCCTATGGGTTGTGTGTCTTTTTTTGGTCCTCACAAAGTGACACATACAGGAACACACACACACACACGTCATATAACTGCACCTTTATTATTATATTTCTCTCATTTCCAGGATTTGCAGCAGGTTTTCACTGTAGATAATTCACCGAAAATGGCTGTAAATATATACACAGTGTCACCAGTATCCAGTAATTCTACAGTTTACTTATTCAAAGATAATATATACAAATATAAATGTGCATATTATTTACTTATACTTAAGTACTTTCAAATGCTCCTGAAAATTCAATATATAGTGACAAAAATGTATATTCCTTTGTTTGTCACGACGTTTTGTTCTAATATCTGTTTTCTCACAAACGCTGAATACATTTACACGCGAGTGACGCTCACATAGAACGAGTTCACTAAATAAAAGTAAAGGAAACACTCAATTTGCACTTGTAAACACACACAGTGACTGTGAAGGGACACACGGGAGGAGGTGATGCAGAGAAGTCAAGTTTCTCCTGGAATGACTGAAAACTATGTGGAGAAAACGCTCTGTCTGTAAGGGCTCTAGAAAATATCAAGTTATAACGAGTTATTTCTGTCAGGTTTTTTTATTTACAGCAGGCGCCTCCAACTCAAGACAACATGGGGGCCAGTGAACTTCTAGTCTGGTCAGGAGGGGAAAACAGTCCAACAGTTTGGGAAAAATGAACTGTTTAGTGATTAGAAATTAAAATGACATCTTGATAATCCATCATGATGTTGCTATTAAAAATATTATTTTCAAAGTAAAACAGACCAAAAAAAACATTCAATTAAAATAACGTGTGGAAAATTGTAATTAAAACACTAGACAAGCTTATATATAATTAAATGTTGAATTTAATAATATCATAAATACAACCGAATGCATTATTATCGTTGTTTCAGTCAGTTTGGGCCAGTTTTCATTCTAATTTTAAAAAACGTTTAGGGCCACAGGACATCGACTGGAGGGCCGCGAGTTTGAGCTCCAAATACATTTATTATTCCATATCAAAAGAGACACTTTTATTTTGAAATTCTGTGAAATATCATGAAAAGAAACGTTTTTGCGGTGTAATTATGGGATGTTTTCATGTCATTTTAAAGCTTATTTTGCTCACTGTGAACGGACAAGATGCTGAGTGGCATCTGAGTTTGAGACCGCTGTTGTAAAGACGTCAGGTGTAATTTCCTCTTTAGGACCTTTTCTTTACATAAGCGCTGACCTTGTCAGGACCAGTCGTCGTCATGGAGACCAAACTGTGGTCATAATGAGGCAGACACTCATTTCTGAGGAACCGGTTTTAAAGTCCAGGCTTTACCTGGTTGTGGTTAAAGTTAGTAATGAGGTTTTGTTTAGACAAATGTCCAAATGAGTGTGTGTGTGTGTGTGTGTGTGCGTGCGTGCGTGCGTGTGCGTGCGCGTGCGTGGATGCATGTGGTTCAGGAGTAAGGGGACAGATGACCGATTGGGTTCCAAGGACAGGGAGGCCACAGGGACCTCAGGCTTTATGTGTCTGTCTGTCTGTCTGTGTGTGTGTGTACCTGGTATTCCTTATGTTGTGGGGACATTTACACAGCCACATTATCAGGACTTGTCCCCATAACATAAATGACTACATTTTTAAGGTGAAGACATTTTTTAAAGTTAGGCTGAGGTCAGGTTTAGGATTAGGTGAATCGTAATTATGGTTAAGGTTAGTAGAAATTAAGTCTCCAGGAAATGAATATAAGATAAGTGTCCTCTGAAGTCATGGAAACCAGTGTGTGTGTGTGTGTTGTGTGTGCACATGTGGGTGATTCAGTGAGGCAGTGGATGACAGGAAGCATACGGTTCCCTCCCCCGAGCAGAGAGGAGTTTCATGGCAAGTGCACACTTAATACAACACACACACACACACACACACATACACAACAAACAAACACACACTGACAGACAAAGGTGTGAAACATCAGTCAAATAGGTTTATTCAAATGAAAACACACACACACACTAACTCACCCTTTTACAAATGTGTATTTAAATGTATTTGCTGACATGAGTGAGTGGCTGCGTGTCACATGACCTCCTGAAGTGACATTATTCTCAACCAGGAAAACGCCCGACACACACACACACACACACACACATACATAGTGTTGCAGCCGTCAGTGTAATACTCAGTCCCCAGACAGTTAAATGCGGCAGACCATCTAAAAGGGTTAAGAGATTAATGTGTGTGTGTGTGTGTGTGTGTGTGTGTGTGTGTGTGTGTGTGTGTCGTGCACACTTCCAGTCCACACACCGCCACCTGTCTGTGTGCGCGTGACCTTCCACCCTCTCCCGTGTGCGAGTGCCGCTGTGCTCGACTTGACCTGTGCGTCTCCCACAATGCCTCTGTGCTCCCTCTCCTGCACCCTGAGCTCATTTCTTATACAGTTACCTGGTAACGGATATGACTCCTGTTGCCATGGCGTTGGCCCGAACACCCGGGTGTCCAAATCGCTGTCTAAATGACAGATGATTGGCTGCGTGTCACTCACACACACACACACGAACATAGACACACACACACACACACACACACACACGTTGGTACAGCTTCTTCAAGAGGACACATTGACATAAAGCCATGGTTCTCAATCTGTGGTGCGTGTACCAGCACCAGTGGTACGTGAGCTTCCTCTGGTGGTACTTATACAAGTACCCAAATATACTTATAATACAGATATACTGTTCTACTATATAAACCTATGTGAATTTTTTTATAAATGTGAATTTTGACCATAATGCATAGAAAATGGAACAAATAATAAAATAATAATAATTATTATTTCCCTCTATACCAGTGTGTATGTGAAGAAGAAGAAGGTTATTATAGTTAACGAAAGTGAATGAAATAATGAAAAGTAAAATTGAAAAAACATATTCTTTAACTGAAATGTTTTACTTTTTTTTTAAAAAAAAAGATAACTAACTGAAACTGAATTGTGTGTTAACTAAAAAACAACGTTGTTTTGCCTTTCACACTAACTCTGTCTAACTGTCCAACTACACGTGGGGGTGTGAAGAGGATTTTAAGCAATACAGTAAAAAAAAATGTAAAAAAATGCTTCAGAAAATGAGCTCCCTCTCTACCTTTAACCCAAACGTTGTGTCAAAATGTCCTCGCAAAGATATTTTTGTGTCCAAATGTGTCCTCGGAGCCTACTACACACACACACACATACACCATGTCATCATGATTGGCTGCCTGCAGAACATGACCCTGATTTTGGCCTGTGGGACTTGAAGTTGAAGCGTGAAGTGTGTTTGAAGTGGCTCGAAGTGACATGTGATGTGATGCGCGTGTGTGTGTGTGTGTGTGTGTGAATGAGCTGAAGTGGTGAAGTAGGTTGAATATTAAATTGCTCCCATGCCCACAGACCTGCATGGGCAGAATAGCTCTTGAATATATTCCACAGGAAATAACCCGGGGAGAGTGAGATAAAAACCGATTCCTCCTCCACTCCCGGGGCCTTTCCCTGTTTCTGGGTGAAGATGAAATTGAGCCCGAGTCCTGAAAATGTCACAATCCGGTCTCGCAGTTTCCATGAAGGCTTTAGCGCAGCAGTTTAACCTCTTCAATTTGTGCAGCTCGCCCCGGCTGCCACCGAGATTGATTCTGGAGTTTCTCCTCACTGCTGTCACCGGTTTTAAAAAGTGTCAGAGGAGTGAGTGGATGTGCAGCCAACAGACATAGTTAGACATTCAGTGCTACTCAAGCCCGAGCTCTTCATCATGTTCTGTGACACAGAGGAGTCATTATTCAGTCTGTTCCACTGAGAATGTAGAAGCCAAAATTGGATTGAAAAAAAAAAAATAAAAATCATCTGCGACATCAGTTCATTGACACTAGTTTTCATAGGACACAGGACCTGTGACTGAAAACTTATTCTATGAATGAATGAATGAATTCTATTTCTTACTTAAAGCTGTGGTGGGTAACACATTTTGGATGTTGCTGATCAATATTCCCATATCAATCTTTTTAGTCCTGTGAAGGGTAAGCAGGCGTCTCCAGCTCGTCCAGAATCTGTTTATAGCCGTAGGCAAAGGTGTCCTCTGGAAGACGTCTACCGTATCTTAAGAATTTGTTTTTCAGCTTTATCTCACGGTCAGACAGTATTTTCCATCCGGAAACAGACGTTTTTGAACTTCAAAAATCTCTTTAAACTACAGTCTTTTTTGTTTTTAGTCTCCCACACCAAACTCCACAGAGAAAATCAGCGATTTTAGCTCTCAGGAACACAGGAGCTGCTGGTCTACTGCTGACACTTTTTGGCACGTTTGTGCCACTGAGGCAAATCTGAATGAAGTATTTTAAACCCCGAGGCCACAAAATAATACATTTGATCTTAACGGTTGATGCAGCAGTGTGTTAACAACTCCTGTGTGCTGTGATTTCAAAATCGCTCCTTTTCTCTGTGGACTTCGGTGCAGGCAAAAAAGCATTTTTGACAAACTTCAGTTTCTGGTGAGACAAAGTGCAAAAAAGACGTACTGAAGAGATCATGAAGTTATCCTCAGTGAACAGTATTTGCAGCTCCTGTAAAGTCTTTTACTCTTTAGGTTGTTTTGCGTGATTAATGAATTGAAGTATTTCCACATACAGTACATGACCACAGGCTGACTGACACCCCGGAAATCCCACATGATAATATTCTTCCTGTCGCTTCCTTGGGGCTGTTGGATAAATATAATTAAGGTGCCACATGTCTTCTACTCTGTGCACAGAGAGCCACAGCTTTTTGTTACCACAGGGTTACTTTGCCGGTTTTTATCTGTCCATGACAGTATGTTAGATGGTTGTTTTTTTGTTTTTTAACAGAATATAAGAATGCTTCAGGACACTCTGAGTATTCACAGTGAAGGTAGAGTGGCAGAGTTCTGACACCAGCGTGCTGTTTGCTCGCCGGGGCCCGGTCTCTTTTAAAACTACTGAAGTGCAACCACAAAGAAACAATCCACTCTGTGTTTGTTGGTTTTGAACGGCGCAGGGTTTTTTTAGTTTTTTTTTTCACTCCAGCGCGAGCACACCCACGGCTCTCACAGAGAAGAAAAAAAAAAACCTTCAGTGCACCTTCTCCTCTTCGTCTTCCTCTGTGTGATTTAATGTAATTTGACTAGGAAGGTGATGGCTCTTTTTAGGAGCTGGGACAAGTCGGAAGTCGGACGTGTTTACACAGAGAGAAGAGTAAACCGAGCAGAGAGGAGACACGTTTTCTCTTCTTCTTCACCTTCTTCTCCTTCTCCTCCTGTTTTGCTCTTTTCTCCCTCTTTTCTCTCCTGCTGTCTGTGACCTAGTTTGATCCTCAATGGTTCGGGGCCTGTCGCTCTCTGAGATAAACTCATTTGCTCTGGATCATTTAGAGAACATCGCCACTTCACCCCCCTCCTCCTCCTCCTCCTCCTCCTCCTCCTCTCCTCTTCTACCCTTGATGTTATTTGAGGGAGCAAGCGACAGAATGAGTCTGTGTGTGTGTGTGTGTGCATATGTGTGTTCTTTAATCTGTTAAGTGGGTATAGAGACATATGGAGAGAGAGAGAGAGAGGCCGGAGAGAAGCTCACTCACTCATTCACAGCGCTGTCAGAAAATGAAAGGGCTTCTCTGGCGTCTGATAAGACTGTGAAGTGTCGCACAAACAGAAAGATTTATTCCAAAAGGTCACGCTGCACTTAAGCATTTGTGTGTGCGCCGAGAGAGAGTCGGCGCTCAGTGGGATTTTCAAGATCCTATCAGACCTGCTTCCCCATCGCGCTGCGGACTTTACACGACTCAATGTGTTTGTTCCGCCATGTTGGCGGGAAAAGCTGCGAGCGTTGTATCACATGAACTTGACAGACGAGACGCTTTATAATGTCCCGGCAGTGATTATGGAAACAGCCTTGGCGCGGACGCTAATCCAGACCTCCGGTATTCCTGACTTCATGTTCAACTTTCTCACAAACTTTCTCCTTCATCCTTCTCCGGAGAGCGTTCTGACGTCAAAGTAAAAGCACGCAAAGGACGTGCGGCGTTAACGCCGGTAAATGTTAGATCCCGCGCCTGATACGAAGTGATCCCTAAACCTCTGAGACACAGACGTGCTGAAAATAATCTAGAAAAAAAAATCCATCTTTAAAGGAAGAGCAGCAGCTAATGAATGAATGATTGCTCCCCTTGCCCTCATTTTCTCTGGTTTTAATCTTCCTCTCCGATCATTAAAAGAGAGAGAGAATTCCACTCTCTTGTAAACGCAGACTTGGCCGCGGTCACAATATCTTCACTCAGCCTTGAAGAGTTTGTCTGAGGGTCAGTGAGAGCAGGTTTTGGGCAAAGGGCTGATTCCGAAACCTCTGATGCTTTAGTTCATTAAAAGACAAAAACGAGATGTTACGTTGTGCTGCCGCTAAAAAAAAACACAGAGACACTGAAATCAAGTGTTTCACAGATTGAAGTAGTGAATTTGGAGAACATGCGCTGTCCTATACTATAATGTCCACAGGAAACATCTAACTCTCTCTACAGAAGTGATGTTGTCACAGCTGTGCTGTGGGTAATGGAGGCGTCAGACTTTGACCAACATGCTAACTCCACAGACCAAAGAAAACCTGCATTTCAAACGCAGAATGTTCCTGTGACTGTTGCTTATTGTAATGCCCATCAGAGGGAAAATAATGAGCTGCCAGAGGTGACACACGCGACGCGACGTCAGATGTGAAAGGCTGGAAATTGTGTGCACCAGATTAAGTTATCAGAATTCACCAGCGTCCACCCCACACACACACACACATGCGTGCGCGACACCTCGCCGTGACTTTGACGCGACGCCTGGTGTCGAGGTGCCGCCGATGTGTCATCTCGTCAGACTCGAGTTTAAACCTGTCAAAGCTGCGGTGCGTGTACCAGCAGGGGTACACTATACCAGTGAGGAAGAGGAGGATGATGCTCCGAAATGATGAAGCTTTCAGTAGCAATCGAGCAGCACAAGGACTTTTGTGTGTGTTTTTTTTTTTACAGTAGTGTTGTTGTGGAATTTAGGGGCCTCATTCACACAATAGTCATTATTGGGGGGGCCCTCACACTCAGCTGCAAACAGGACACTCAAACAGGACTTTTGAGCTTTTGATCGTGCAGACTGTATACGTGTAGTTTTGGTTGAGAAGGACGACACGTTAGGAGACGATAACCACGGACTGGCTTGGCGGGGGGGTGGGAGGTTATAAGAATTTCCATCATGGTAAGGTTCAGTTTGGTTCAGTACGGTACAGTGTGGAATGGTAAACGAACAGTACCTTGCTTAGCTCCTCCCTTATCATACCATTTTACGTTGGTACCTACAGCAAAGGGTGCCAGAATAGAACGTTGGAGCCGGTTATTTTTGGTACTGTTGCTAATGCAAACGCGGCTAAAGACATGTAAGATGATGTAGCCTTGTATGTACAAAGGGAAATACATAGTGATTTAAATATTCCACATTGGGCGTGTGTCCGACGCCTGGTGCTCCAGAGCAGCGTCTGTGATGTCGAACAGAAAAACACTGGCAGTGACAAGAGCGACCTTCTCCGTGAGCTTCATGTGGACGCTTAAAAGCGTTCCAACGCGAGTTCAAGCGGAGCGCAGGATCCACGATTTAGTTTGGCAGCACGTGAAGCCGCTCCAGTGACGGTGACTGTGCTGCGTGTGAGTGCAGGATTCCACGCGGCTGCTGCTGAGTCTCGTAACATCTCATTTATCCAAGATGTGTTGACATCAACAATTGTCGATGCTAATGCGTCCTCTAAATACGGCCGGTTCTTAATGAAAATCCGCCGAAAACAGGGCTTTGATGCTCTGTTTTTTCATCGCTGGCTCACCCGCTCTGCTACACATTTGCATGTTAAACCTTCCAAACTGGGATTTTCACTGCAGGGAACCCGTGCAGCGAGGTTTTGCAATGTAAAACAGCCGCAGTTACACACAAAATAAGCTTTAATGTGGGGCCCATCTTCACAGAGGATCTCTCACTTCTCACTAACTTTATCTCGCTCTCTCCCTCTCGAGCTGCGTGGAAAGGAATTAAAAAGAAGATAATGAATGAATCTTGTTTTTTATAATTTCTCACTGATTGCAGTCATTTCCGTCTACTCATAATTTTAGTGATCCTCTCAGCGCTCGGTGGCTGCGTGCCACATGCTGCATTTATGAATTTGTGTCTCCCCGTGTGTCCGTTTGTCTGCTTGTATGTCGGAAAAACTGTCGGAGGGCGGTGCGAGGCGGAGCGGTGTGAGGCGGAGTGGTGCGAGGCGGAGTGGTGCGAGGCTATTCGGGAAAAATAAGTGTTTTTGTACGAGGAAGTACAAAAGCAACAAAAGGCATTTTTCATGTCGGCTCACCAGCAAAGAGCAAAGTGAGAAACCGGCTGCGATAGAAGACGACAGAGAAAAGAGAGGTGGAGGGAGGGGGGAGGGGCGGGAGGGGCGCACAAACAAAAAGTGATTGAGAGAGTGTCTTAACTGGAGGCGTGTGTGAGTGCAGAGTTCAGTCGTCTCGCGAAGGACAAACACATGAGAGGAAAGACGAGCGGGCGAGCGGTTTGAAAAACTGCAAAATGATGTTTTGATGTGAGAGAGAGGGATCAGCGAGGTTATTGAGATCATAGGAAAACACAAAGGAGAGGAAGAGAGGGAAGGAGAAAGAAAGAAAGAGGAGCAGTCGTCCCTCCGCTCACCCTTGTGCTCTCCCTCAGGAGTGTTTAGACCTTTAATATCTCCTCCTCCTCCCTTTTTCTGCAGGCAGCTAACACTCCCATCAGCCGTTGTCATGCCTCCTTCCCTTCCACCTTTCCTCCGCTTATTTATTGCTCTTCGCCTTCATCTTCCTCTCTTGTTTCTGTTCCAGTCGACTCCTGCAGGTCGCCGCCGTCTTTGTCGTCTTTCTTCTTGTTTCCCACTTTCCCTCCAACACTGAGATCTCTATTTATAAAGGCACTGACTGTATGTGAGCGTGAAAGAATGATTCTGAACAACAGGAAGTGTGTGTTTGTGTGTTTGGGCGGTGAGATTGTGTTAAGCCTTGTTTTTTTATGTGAAGGCTTAAATTCGGCGGCGTCCGTACATTTTCATTTTTGAGGACAAAAACACTGTGAGTTGAGTTTGTGTTAGTGTGTAAATATAGTTTGTAAAGTTGCTCGTACTCAACAGTGAACTCACATTTAACTGAGTTCTACTTTTACTTGATGGAACTGACTTTTAACCAGATTTCACCATATATTTGCAAACGTAAAAGCATAATCTGAATCAAGGTTGAATCTAAACGTTTGCAAAATATGCAAATGAGAAAGGCTCTGAGCCCCGCCCACTCACCCCATGCATATGGAGGACATTATAATAAATAATAATGCAGAAAACTAATAATAATGAATAAATAATTAAATAACTAAAACGTTGGTCAACAATGTTGTTTTAAAATGTGCTTTATAAATCAATTGGATTAGAATAAAAATAATTGAATAAATTAATGAACGAATACATTGAAGAATTGTATTTATCAATGTTTTTAATGGCCGACTTTCATTTATTTATTTATTAATACTTTATAACTTTAAACAAACTAATGCCCTTTATTTTATTGGGCAAAATGTTTACTTTCACAACTTCACAAACAGCGCCCCCACATCTATAGCAAATGTCATTAGCTGAATCGAATCATGACATTACCTTCTGTTCAAAAATGTAAAAATGTCTCTTTAAACTCGTGGTCTTAAAAAAAAAAAAAAAAGTGTGTGAGGCAGCCACTCAGTCAAGTGAGAAGTTACATACAAATGCTGCTGCTGCTGCTGCTGCTGCTGCTGCTGCTGCTGATGCTGCTGCTTCCTCTCAGTGAGTGACATTTCATGGACGGGTGAACAACAACACCAGGCTCAGTCTTCAGCGTGTCAGCGGTTATCACTCTGACTTCACTCTGTCCTCGCCATTTCCTAAATGGCTCTTATTGTGGCTCCGCCTCTCCACATCCCTGCAGGGGGTCAGAGCAAAGTTACTCAGAGGGTAAATCCAAAGTGTGACCAAACAGACGAGTGAGCGAGTATCCTCTGTTCCCTCTGTTGGGTCCTCCGCCGTGTCACACTCATCTGATGTAATGATGGCGGTGATTTCCTCCCGAGGGACACATTTGTCCCCCGGGGGGGACGCTTGGTCCGGTCACTGTGGATAGAGAAGGAGCAGGTGGAAGAATGTGGATGAGTGAAGCTGAACAGGCCTCGCTGCATTATGTCAGAGTGCAGGAAAAGGGGACGAGTCACATACACAGAGTCAAAATGAATTTACTACAAGGCAGAACTAGAAGACAAAGATCTGGACTGTGGGAGCATGAAATAATAATAAATAATAAATAATGTGACACAGGTTAAACACGTCACTGGCAGGAAAACAGACTCAAGAGAGTTAACTCACACAAGAGAAAGTCCAGATGTGGAAAAACAGAGACACTCAATCCAGAAAAAAAATCCTTAACTGAGCCAAAGCAGGAAAAACACTGTTTTTTAAGCAGGTGAAAGATCTTTTTGTGGCGTTGATTTGTCATGATATCTGTAACACAGTCATTACTGACACCGTCGTGTAAAGGATTTGCTCTTTTTTGTGTCCGACAGCCTCGAGTATCTACCCGAGTTTACACCTTTGAAAGTGTTGTTAACACGTTGGTGTTAACAAGCGACAGCAAAGACATAATTCCCCACCTGTGTCGCAGATATTCTCCTCCCATTAAGGGGAAATCAGCAGCCCACAACATGACTCAGCTAAAATGCTGCTGCACACGTCTGATATCCAGTGATTTTTGACCAGGATCAGGTACCAAACCGGGTTGAGCAGAGCTGAGTAGGGCTAGAACTTGAGTTGTGGTGGTAATAAGCCGAGCAAGGTTCCTGACGCTGTTCCCAGACCACATGGAACACTGCATGTCATCATCTTCAGGCGAGTCCTGGGTCTTCCAATTAGTTTTTGCCGAACAACCTGAGCTGACTTGCGACTCTGAAATATTCTCTAATATGTCGCGTCCGCAGAGCTTCACCGGCGTCCACATGACATCAATTTTTTTATCGTCTGCTCATTTCAGCCGTGGACCACACGCACGCCTCGGGGACAAATGTGAGCACAACCCCACGGTTTTGAGTTCACTCAGGAGTGGAGTGATATTCTTTTAGGTCAACAAAGAAAGTGGACACCATGGAAACTTGAAGTTTGATCGGTCATCGCAGATTTTCGTAT
Organism: Solea senegalensis; assembly: GCF_019176455.1. NCBI lineage: Eukaryota > Metazoa > Chordata > Actinopteri > Pleuronectiformes > Soleidae > Solea > Solea senegalensis. The sequence continues at coordinate 14,960,307 of NC_058039.1, read as the reverse complement.
TCCAGTAGCAGCCTCCGTATTGTGGGATGGCACAGTTCACTGCGGTGAGCCTGATGGTGCTTCCATGTAAGCTCAGCTTCAGCGACAGTGGATGGGGTGACTGGTGGATCTGTCTGAAAGGACTGTTGTGATAATGCACTGATTTAATGTGTAATCCTCTCCAGGTGTGTTGGCTGTTGCTATGCTGCCACCTAAGGGCTCAGGTGTGTAAAGGCAGCAATGTCACTGTTGTTGATGTCGTCAGACGTTTGACCCGTAAAGGGCAAAAGGTTTTTGTTCTTCCTTGTGGTGTTAAGACAGAAATTAACACGTTATTAACACGTTGGTTATTAACACGTTTACACCAACGTGTTAACAACACTTTCAAAGGTGTAAACTCGGTTAGATACTCGAGGCTGTCGGACACGAAAAAGAGCAAATCCTTTACACGACGGTGTCAGTAATGACTGTGTTACAGATATTATGACAAACAAATCCACTTTCTCATCTCACACTCTGGTCATACTGGTCCTGTGGTCACCGGTGAGTCAGACAGTGATGTTCACCGGCTGTGAATATTCACTCCAAGTCTCGGTCTGAGAGGGAATCGTCGGCCAGAAGTGAGATCTGGTAGCGGCTGACAGCTGCGAGCTCTCGGCTCTATGTTTGGCCTGACTGTTAAGTGAGTGAGGCTGACTCAGAGAGAGGAGACGCGAGGCGGTACAGTCATGTCTCTGCAACACTTCCGGCCTGCGGGTCACGGGAGCCTCTGACAGCACCTCTCCACATCAGAGCACATTTCAGCTGCAAAATATTCAACAAAGGTTGTGCAAAGGTTTCTATTTAAATACAGAGCGTGTTGTCCTTCAGCCAAATGAGAGTTTATTCTTCATGAGCTTTGGCTTCAGGACCTGAGGATATACTGCGTCACTCACAAACACAAACAAACCCCATTTAGAATTATTGACATTTTAAGATTGCTCGGTTTTGTTTGTTGTTGTTGTGTTGTTGTTTTCAGTCATCAACAAATCATTCCAGCTCTGACTTTCACTCACAGAGGTGATGTCGTTCATGAGCAGGCTTTCAGAAATCAATGGAATAGAGTGAGAAATACTTTATTTTCATTGTTCAACACAATGGAATCCAGCAGAGGACACACACACACAATAATTATAATAATAATAATAATAATAATAATAAACATTAGACGTACTAATGAAGGACTGCCACAACAGGAAGCTCAAATCTGCAGCATCTGTTAGCGCCGCCATCGCCGCCGCCAGACACAGAGCGACAATGAATGTGACTTGATTCTCTCCGTGTACGGAGTCAGTGCATTTATATTAAAACAACACATTTACAAAGAGAAATGTAAACGCACGCTTTTCAACATAAAAGGTGCAACGTACTGTAGTCATGATGGTTCCAAAATAGAGCTGTACATATAATTAAAATGATTTAATATTGCAAAATGACATTAATTAATTAATTTTATTAAAATGTGTCGATTACTGGCTTTTATTATAATGTAAAATAATACACATCCTGCAAATACAGGAAGTGACGTCACTCGCTCCAATGAAAAAGTATGTATTTGTCTCGATTTCTTCTTCTTTTTCTTTAAAGAAGGTAACATGCTGCACATACACACATAAAGAGACGCGTGGCATGACGGACCAAAAACAGAGTCTATTAGCAACAATGACAACAGAAGCGTAATACAATGATAATAATAATAACCATAATAATCATCATGGGTGTTATGTATATAATGATTATATACATAACAATAATAATAATAATGATCATGAAGAAGAATTGAACACCTGTTTCTATTGTTTTAATTCCCTCAAACAAGTTCTTTAAAAACAACAAACAAAAACACTATGACACGGGAAAAGAGAAAATTCAGGTCACTTCTCCTCGTCTTGTTGTTTTTTTTTTCCCCGTCGCTTCTTCTCGCGTGTCTTCGGGGCTTTTTGTTTTTCCGTCCTGTGACGTGATGTAAAATAACAGAAACGGTCGGGGGAATAAAAACAACAGCAGCGACTTAAAATTCCTGCAGCCGCCTTTTAGTCAAGTGTGTGCTTCGCTGCCGTGCATTAATGTCCGTGTAATTACTTGATTTGTGTGTGAGTGTGTGTAGCTTTTGTCTATTAAAGCACATATACATATGTGTAGAAGTGTTTCTACATGTGGTGCATGAGGAGAACATAGTTAAGTACAGGCCTTGGGCACAGAGTGTTTCTCTGAAGGCGAATACTACAGCCCACGCACACTAACATTTGATAAGAGAGAGAGAGAGAGAGCGGCGGATTGGTGTTTCAATTTCATTCAAATTGCTCGTGATATGGCAGCAATTTCTCAGCACTGGAGTATCACTTAGATAAAAGCGTTTGTTGCTGCAGATTTGGTGAGTTTTGCAAAGCAGCCGACGTGGAATGAGAGAGCTAAAGCGGGAGCGAAGGTCCTGTTGTTGTTGTATACGCCAGCGAATTCCCACTTAAATCTGAAAAAGCAGTGCTTCAGCAAGAGGTATTGATTTAACAGTATAATTGTTTGGTCATTCATAAATATTCCACAACTCCAGCAGGAACTAAGGCGCTAACTCACTGACGGGGGAAATCGAGCGGCTTGTTAGATAAAGATGGAACGGCCGGATGAAGGTAAATGAACATGAGCGTTGCAGTTTTCTCTCGACGTTTTGTTTGTTGTTGTGTTGGTATAGCAACAAAGGAAAATGAGTGTTTTGTTGAGCCTGAGACAAACAGGAAGTGGAGGTGGGTGTGTTGACAACAGGAGTTAAAAAAGTTGCTTTATGGTAAATTTCTCATGTTGTTGTTCTTCAAGTGTATGGAATTAAGATTTGTGTCAATACACCTGCGTTTTATTTACTTGCAAATAGAATTTGCTCCGTTACTTTATTAAAATGAATAAAATACAATATTTTTGAATGATCAAATCGATATTTTATTTGCAATTTGTGCAAAACATTGACACAAATCTTAATACCATACGAGTGCACCTGACTTTCAAAGACAATGGAGATGGTTCTCTGATTGTGTTTCTCGCCCGTTACCCTAAGAAACCTCCAGTATATTTGTGCCGTGTAACTGCTGTTCTTCTTCCCTGAATACACTTACTTGCTACTGTTTAAACCAAACCCTGGCAAACGTTTAGCAGACAGGACCACGGCCACAATAAATAAACTCACACGACGACAAATTCCTCCCACATTGAGAGAGACTCGCAGGCGAAATCCAACTGTAAACACAGTCGGATTTGACTTGGAAGGGAAGTACTTCCATTGTGTTGCAGTGGGACAAACAAACAGAGCTGAGTCTTCTTTTCTCAGACCTCTTAGTATGAGCAGTTTCATATCAAGAGCTTTAAGTAAATTGGCCTTAAGCTACGGAGAACCACTCAGTCGACTACCGACGGTCATGTGACGCAATGGAAGAATCAAACACCTGCTGGCATTTTACATTTTCACCGTCGTCAGAACCTTTGAGGAGACTGACCAAAGGAGAAGGAAGAATGAGACTCTGATTTCATGTGAGTTTTCCGCCGCCTGTGGCATTTAAAGCCGTCGCCAAAATGAGTTCACGCGACGTCTGTCCGCTCCACATGACTCTGCGCGTGTTCCTCGGGAGAGCAGGTGTTCCGCTCTCGTGTCAACCAGCGACGGTGGGCGGCGGGAACATGAAAGCTACATCATCGCGCCAGGTAAAGTGAAACGGCTTGTCTGAAAATGTCAAGAAAGTTCCCACGAAAAAGCTTCAGAAGTGGATTCTACTGCTGGAAAAAAGCTGAATATTCAGCAGTTTAATGGGATGAATGCTAATTGCAGAGAGGTGGCGGTGGTGCAGGAACACTAAAGCCGGTTTACAGTTGGGTTTGGTGCAGTGTGGTGTACGCTGTGCCTGCTGGCCGCGTCGTGGGTCTAGCTCCACCCATACCGTACCATACCAGTCCTCTGCTACCTGAAGGAAAGGGTAACGGAAAAAAGGCCACGATTGGGTCCGTTATTTTGATGCAGTTCCTAATGGAAACACAAAAGAATATGCACCGGACTGAACACAGCTTAAGGCACTGGCAGCATTTTGGTAATTACCCCAAATGTCCACATTTGTTGGCCATTTTCTACTTCCTCAACTTCTGAAATGCACACTCGGAGGCGGCTGAAAAAGAGCCTCGTCTTCTCCTCCTCGTGAAAAAAAAGGAGCACAGTCTGCGTTGCACTCTGTTTTAACACCTCCGGTTCACCTGCAATTACAAGAGCAGGTGTGTTTTATGGGGATAATGTCTGATGATTTCTGTCTATTCAGGGATGTAACGAGAAGGAAAAGGTGTGAGTGTGTTCTCCGTGGGATTATTAACACCAGCTTTGCTTCTCGCCCTCAGAGAAAAACCCTCTTTTATTTGCCATCTTCCAGCTGCGACCTGCCTTTTTTTTTTTTTTTATGCCTGATATTAAACCAATCAGATTTGTCCCAGGAATCTGTCTCTCTACACACAGACGACTTCATTCCCCGTGCTTTGTGTGTGTGTGTGTGTGTCACACCAGTGTTTAAGGGAACATCCACCTCCATGTATACGTCGCCAGAAACTCACATCTCATTCTTCTTCATCGATTCGGGCTACTGTAAAACATTTTTTTCATTAAAAACTGAGTGGTAAACTTGCAGGATATTTATATACAGCAGTTATTTAAAGAACACACACACACACACACACACAACGTGAGAACACTTTCTGCTTAACACTGGATCTACTCAGGTGCATAATTGCTTTGACAAGTTGGAAGGCGAATAAATGCAGCACCATTAAATCATCTTTAAAAACACAGATGAAAAAAAACCTTTGTTTGGTTTGGATTCAACCCTTTGCCTCGCCTCTGCTGTAACTGATTAAATGGAGTGATATTATATTAATGTGGTGAGTAAAGTTAAGTTCGAGTATTCCACTTTCATGACTTACTGCATGTGTAACCAGGGAAACGACAACGTCCTGTTCCTCAAACTCTCTAAAGACTTATAAGGCTCTAAGAATAGATAGATAAGAATCTGTCTGTCTGTCTATCTGTCTATCATATATGTCTGTCTATCTCTCTATCTGTCTATCTGTCTGTCCCCCACTGAGGACTCAACAAGCATGGCTTACCACACCACCTGCTGGCAGGGAGGGGGAAATGCAGATTCAAATCATATTATTATTATTACATATAAAAGCCCTATATGTGTTGTGTATTTGTAAAAGTCTACTTTAGATTATTGGTGACACAAACACTGTCATATTTGTATTTATTTTTTATTATTCAGTCAACGAGGAATCAAATCTTTACTGCATGTGGCACGTTTCACACAGCGGACTGTCACACATAAAAACAGAGACGCAGCAAATCAAACAATCATCATAGACTGGAATAAAGTCAATCAAGTTATCAGAGGACGTACTGAGCTCCATCTGAACGTCATGAGGCCACAACTATCACCTAACCACAGCTTACTCTCTGTAGTAAATGAGTGGAAATCACAGAACCGAACATCTCTTCATTATCTCTGCATTAAAGCCAGCGTGTTTGCCTTCATCTGGAGCCAAACAAACACACCTCTGTCGTTGACGTCGGTGTGACTGAACAGAATTGTCCTCTGTGGACGTCGTGAGCAGCTGCCGCCGTTTTTTTTCTCCTCCTCCAAATGAAAACAAGGCTGCAGCGAGAGGCTTTTACAGTCAGTTTAGATGCTTCGCCACTGTCCACTGATCATAAACAGGCTCTTAATTGAACGTCGAGGTCAGTGTGAGACTCTGCGCTGAAGATTTATTGCATTCAAGTGTGTGTGTGTGTGTGTGTGTGTGTGTGTACGACACAGAGAGAGCTGCTTTCATCGAGTTCTTTGCTTCAATGTCACATCATAATAAGACACCCTGCACTGACACTGAATGGAGACTTGACTCTTAATCACCTGCATAGATTATATTCTCTGGGATTTTCCTCTCGACGGCTCGTTTTCACTCGCGTCTCATTGAAACAACAACAAACAACTGTGTGTTTGCTCATTTAACACATGCAACGCCAGACACTCATGACGACGCGTTCCGGTTGTAGTTGGAAGTCAGAATTTCCGAGTACGTTGTCGGATAACTCAACTCGAGATGCGCCCTAAAATTCTGAAAGTCAGAGATTACATCCAGAAATAATGTAAACTCTCTTTCACAACTCTCTCCACGCTCCCAGTGTCTCCCATTGCTTCTTATTTCAAGAAGATGGCCTCCCCCGTAAAGCAAGGGCCCTTGCCTTCAGCACTTTAGGCTACGAAGTCTAAACGACCTTTATTTTGAAGAGATTATAACCTCATACAAACATACTCACCGGTATAATATTCACGTTCTGCCTCCTGTGGTGTAATCAGCTGTGTATTTGATACACGCCTGTAATGAACTGCCACTCAAATGTCCACTGTCTTTGTCTCTCTTTCTCGTCCACTGCAGAAGAGCGGCGGCAGGTCACTCCGGGCCCATCCACGGGCGCGGTCATCGGCGGGATCCTGGGCGCCCTCGCCTTCATCGGCATCATCATCGGCGTCATCTTCTACGTCCGCAAGCGGCTGGAGGACGACGAGTAAGTCATTCATTAGTGATCCCCGCGCTGACTTCACGCTTTAGTTAACCTTTCCCCCGAGCGAAAATTAACACCTCCGTCTCTGTGGGAGTGAGGCTCATTAAACGCTGCTCGGCGGCAGAACCTGACCCGGAGTTTATAGAGCCAGACCGCCCGGAGATTTTGACTCCCCAAATATCTCGTCCTCTCATCGTTCCCTCCGCGCTGTCGCTGTGAACTTCCTTCCTTGCTTTCCGTAGTCCAAGTTTAAAGCGGTGATTTTCCAGCGTGGTGTTCACGACATCAACAAACACGTGAACTTTATATTCACAGGTTCATCTGATTTATATTCATGCCCTGGATGCTTTTATTATTACACTGGAGTTGTTAATAACACAATATTAACTAATTACATGCAAAGTTCAGGGTGGTATTTACAGCACTGCTCACTTATTAGTCTCCCGTGTTGGCTCAGTGTCTTTGTTTTGACTGCAGTCAATAAGGAGCACAAGCGTGAGCGATGACGAGAGGAGAGACCTGTCAAAACATTGATGGGTGAAGTCGTTACAGCTTCTCTTTTCCAAAGGTGTCAGTTACAACATCGAAACTGGGAACCATGCTTTGTTTTGTCCCTTCTGGGCTCCTGTAAAAACACAGTGGTCTGAATATATAATAAGAAAGTTCATATGTTCAGGTGATTGTTACAGGAAGACAACTTTTATCCTTCTGTTCAACATGACCAGGTCTTTTATGAAGTAGTCTGCGTCCACATGACAGCACCCCCCACAGGCACGGCGCACTTCCGTTATTGAACATGCAGGTGTTTTCGGTTTTTGCATCGTTTTGTACCTTTTTATTTTTATTAACCTGCAATACTGTCTCAGCCCACCAGGGGGCTGCAGCCCACACTATGTACCGTAAAGCTTTCAGGTTTAAAAAGTGAAGCGTCGGAAGTGACATTTAGCCACCAGGGCACTTAGCGTCTACTTCACTTGATTTCTAACATTATTAAACATTTTCCTTATTCAGGAACATGACAGTGACATCCGTGGACTTCCAGTTGCAAAACCTCAAAAATAATAATACAGTTCATGGATCAGAAAGACACTAAAAAATAAACAATAAGCCAATTAAAACTGTGATTCTCTTCTCTTGACAAACTAAAATTTGAAAGCCCCGTGGCTAAGAGGAAAGGCGGGAGTAATTGGAGGGTTTTCAGCTCAAATCCCAAAGTGTTGCCAACTACAGGTGTGTAAAAAGGTGTGTTTTCACACTAACTAAAAACACTATTTACAAGGCTTGTATTTCACATTATTGTCATCTGTGTGGCTGCGCGTCGAGGAGACACACGTTCATTCTTTTGTCCTAGAAAATAATTCCTCCCGCAGCAGCAGCAGCAGCAACAGCATCGTAAAAAATCATTAAACCTAAATTTGGCACTTTAATTAAAAATACATCTACTTTGAGAGTTATCACTGAATTTTCCAAATTAAAAGGCCGAACGAATTCAATCTCATTTAAAAGTACAAGCTTCCGTGTGTGTGTGTGTGCGTGTGCGTGTGTGCGCTTGTCTTTCAGCTTAACACAAAGAAATCTCATGTCTTAACGAAGCGGCGATCAATATCACATTAACTTTGTCTTTTCTTCTTCTTCTTTCCCCCAATCAGAGGTCCACCCAAGCACAGGCCTCCTCCACCTGTGAAGGCGGGCAGCTCCACAGAGATGGTGAGTGTGTCCAAGGGTCCAGATCTGTCTTCATTGTCCCCCGTGATTGCATTGTACACGCAGAGATACTCACAGACGCAGGCACGCACAGTCCATTTGGACAGTCATAATGGGGCTAATGGCTATTGATTGGCGATCTGAGTTGGCTTGTGTGTCAAAATAATTAGCTTGGTTTGTGAAAAGCTCCATTCGAGCGCTCCTCTCATCTGCCTCCTCCTCCTCCTCCTCCTCCTCCTCCTCCTCCTCTCACATTTTCACTCGCTTGAACTGAATCTATGCCGTTTTTTAATGTTTGTGTAAAGCGGCAGTAAATGCTGGAGTTGACAGAGTTCACTGGTGAATATTTGTCGTGCATTAAAACGCAGCGTCGACTTTAAAAATCTCATGGTTTTTTTCTTGTCGATGAGACGTGAGGTAAAATCTTATCAAGCCATGTTCAAGTGTCTGACTGCGGAATGATTAACATTTAAATCAATTTTTCAAACACAGCAACGTTCGTAGAGTGAATAGTGTCCTTGCAGTGTTCCTGTCAAAGCGAGAAGAGTAATTACAAAAGAACTGAATAAATCATGACAAACAGCTGATACATAAGCAAATACAAATGCCTGAATAGTTTGCATCACTTTCACTCTGTTATCCACGTTAACCTTAAAGTAATGCTGAAGCTTGTCCTCTTCTGTGTTGCAGCTGAACAAACCGTCAGCTCCTGCCACAGAGAACGTTCCGCTTAGCTCGAGGGAAGTTTACTACGAGACCACAGGGCCTGTCACGGTGACTAACACACACACACACACACACACACACACACACACACACACACACACACACACACACACACACACAAGCTATTCTCGTTAGGACACTGCATTGACTTCCATTCATTAGAGCCATTTTTGACCCCTGTCCACCCTAATCTAATTAATCTGGAGCCAAACAACTCCTATTTGACCCATGAAGTGATGATGACGTCACGTGATAAGTTTTATCTCTCTCTCTATACATATATATATATATATATATATATATGTATATATTTAAATATATATATATGTATATATATGTATATACATATATATATATATATATATATATTTATATACATATATATATATATATATATATATATATATATATATATAAACAAAGATGGTCTATATCGCACACACAGCAGCTGTTGGTCTACAGACTTCCTCACATCCACACAGGACTGAGGCAGAAAAAGGGTCTGCTGTCGCGCGTGTTTCTGCAACACTGTCAATCAAAAAACTGGCTCCGCCTTTCAGACAGTTCCTCCAATTGTCACGCGGAAGCCCAGCGTCCATGCCCCACCCTCTGTTTGAAAGATCAGCAACTGCCACTAATAGATAGATATGTAAAAGAACTATGGTTTGTTGCATTTATGAAATTTAAGAACGAGAAAAAAAACTGCTGTTTTTACCTGTAAACAAAGGGGAGATAAAACACCACAGAACTGTAGATGTATAAGAGCAGTAGTAGTAATATGGACTAGAATTTCAGTGTTGGGAATGTCTTTTTATATTTTCAAACATTTTTTGTCCATTTTTTTTTTTTGACATGAAAAATTATTGCCCAAATATTAAAACGCTTTTATTTCTCGTCTTTGTCTCTGTGTAAGAGGTGTCCACAGGTTGCAGGGGGCCCTAAACAAAGCATTATCCCTAACCTTAACTATACCCAGTTAATATCTAACCTTAACCTTAACCTAAACCTGGAAAATGAGGTTCTGTCTCATAAGGACAATAATTTCATTTTTTACAAACATATCGCTGCCTCCGTCTCATTTTCAACAAATGTGCTTCAAAACCTTGTTTTTTTTTGTTACCAGTCAATCAAACACTTTGAATTAACTTACTTTAAAACAACTACATGGACGTGCGTCAATTAAAATGTAAATGAGCCTTTAGAAAAAGTCTGTAAAGTTGACAGGCTCTTTATACTGGCTGTCGTCCGTGTGACGCGACCTGTGGACAAAGAAAAAAGTGAGACGTTCAAACATGAAGGCATCACCGTGCACAGTGTTACCTTAAAATAATAGCTTGACAGTTCTTTTGACAGGTCACTGACTTGTAATAGTGACAGTGAAGCCTTTTTTCTTCTTCTTCTTCTTCATTCTTCCACTCGCGGCACCTGAACCTGCTGTCCCTGCTCTGTATGTGAGGCGCGTGAGTGGGTGAATGTATGGCGGTGAATCTGTCTCGCCCGGAGTTTTAAAAAAAAAAACTTGAATTTCTAGAACTGACAAACAGAAACTTTTTCCTTTTTTCTTTCACGGTCTCATTTGACTTCAGACAGAATAAAATGTATTAAAAAAAATGAAAAATTGAAGTTGAATAAAAAAAAATCATTTCAGTGTCAGGATTTTCAAAATATGGTGTAACTCACTGACAGAGAGAGACTCAAGCTGCCATGAAGAAGACTCATGGAGTTTAAAAGTAATAAGGTAATAAGAAGTAAGGTCAGTTCAAAAGACTTAAACCTCGTTTACACTTTGCAGGCGACACTTTGAACCTTTTAAAAACAAGGATTGTGTCTCACCTAATCACATTATGTGTCTCTTTCGCTCTGTTTAAACCTGCAGAACCTGGACGACGACATCAGCGGCGCCCTGAACGGCGGCGCCCCCCCGGTCCTGGACGACATGGTCAGATACGACGACGAGTTCAAAGACCACGACAACGAATTTGACCCGTCCAACCACGAGCTGCCGCCGGCCGCCAACATCGCCCGCGGCGAGAGCTTCGTCTCTCCCGCCATGTACGTGTAGCCGTGGGCGACCGCGGCAACACGTCACGGGCACATGGGCATGAGTCTCCAGGTCACCTAAATCTGCATGAAAAGCAAAAAAAAGCCGAGCACACGTGTTTCCACACTTAAAAATTATAAATTCTATTATAAATTCTGACTATTTTAAATTTCTTAACTTTCACATTATGACGCTTTAGCATCAGGGGCTTATTTTTTACGTATGAGACTCATTTATGGGGAATTATGGCGTGAAATGTTTAAAAAAAATAATCTGGGGTCTATAGAGGAATGGGTGTTCACTAATGGTAGTTTCTGATTTGTTTTTTTTATTTCTGCAAACCGATGGGTCACGCAAAGTATTACATTTGAGAAGAAATCAGTGAAATTATGTGTAATTTTCGAGGCACACACAAACACACACACACGCAGCAGTGGATGGTTTATAATGAGCCGCACAGCCATTGAAATCATACGTGCGTTACATATGATGAGGCGGGCGCTTTTACACACTTTCATACGAGGGTGAAAGGTGTTTTGGTTTGGTTATTGTCGGTGAACTGGAACGCTCCCCGCAGCTACTTCACACACACGATTTCGTCTGTGTGACGCGTTTTGAATCAATTTCCACCAAAAAAAAGAATCAGCACAACAGCAGCTTCTTCTTCTTTCTTTTTTTTTTCCTCCCCCTGTGAGTTTCATTTGAAATATGACATGCAACATTTTGTGCCATTAAAAACACACATCAGCAATTGTTTTTATTATTATTATTATTATTTGAAGCTGCAAGTCCAGGGTTTGAAAAGTGATTTGAACTTTAAATTTGGATCAAAACATGAGAAAGTTTGAAGTCTGAACCCCGATCATCTGGCTCTGCAGGCAGCTTCAAATAATCCCTTAACTCCTTTGAATAATCATCAAAAACAACCCTCCCCCCACTTTTTGACAAGGCTACCATCCAATAATCCAACATTCCGCTTTATTAAAAGCCTCATCTTCTCCAGCGACCGCCGGCATGTTTGCGGCCGCTCGTTAGCGTTAACGAAGGGGAAGTGACATCGCTCCGACTCTGCCGTAACCTGGCAACGTGGCGTGATTAAGATTCCACGATTCGTGTTTGCGGTTGTTAATTGCGTGTCTTGCAGGTGGAGGTCAGTTCCCTACAAAGCACACACACACACACACACATTCAGATTCAGCTCTCCGGTAACAAACCACACCACACTGAGGAAGAAAAAGCATCATAAGAAGTGTTTGTTTGTTCACAAAATGTCCAGCACATATCAGAAAAATACTGCCATTACGGCCATTTGAACAGATACGAGTGGTCGAACGCTCTGATATATGCGGGACATTTCACCCATTTTGTATTTTAGCCAAAAAACAACAACAAAAAAAAAACAACCAATGCCTGACTGAATCAAAAAGTGGTCTTTATCGATGTCAGATGGTACCAAATGGTGAACAATGTAAATAGTATTGATAATATTGATTAATAATATATTGTTAGTGACATGTGTACACATAAAAAAAAACAAGCAAAGTGTCGGTGTGTTATCAGTGCCTCTGTACAGGGGATGGAAGTGTGTTAAGTGTCAAATTGAGCGATTTAAAAAGACGTGTATATGACTATTTTACTTTTCCCTGGTACACAGCGGTCGTCACTTCATACTAATATATTTTATTTGAGTATATACAGTATATGAAAAAAACAAAACAACATATGAAATGGTGTGGGCTTTTTGCTCCTTGTTCATATTACTCTGCATGGCATGATCGGTGGCTTGTTGAAACACTTTTCCCAAGGCTGTGTGTGCGGAATAATCTCTCTCTCTCATTTGTAAAAGCATTCTTGAATGTCAAAAAGACAGTTGAGGGTTTTTTTTTTGTTTGTTTCATCTCCCATTTCAATGCATCTGTCACAGTCATGCACAACATGAGTTCAATTTTAGTTGAGAGAGTGGAGGGGGGGGCGCGGGTTTTTGACAGGCCTGTTTTTTTCATGTTGATGGTTAAATTACCGGCTGGAGTTGATCCGACCTGGTAAAATCACCTATAAAAGTGCAGATGATTTTTGATTGTGGTTTTTTTCAGTCTCCAGAGCTCCAACATAGTGAGTAATGATGAATATCTGAATGTTTAAAAATGCAGGGAGGGTTAAACAGCTTCCAAAAATGCAAATACAGTAGAAATCCACAGCCCGGCAACTGGACAGCAGACATTATCTAAGCGAAATTTGCTCCATAGTATGGTTTAAGACAATAAACACTTCCTTATCATAATTAGGAAATGACAAACTCAAAATTAAGACCTCCAAGAGTTTATCTTCAGGATTCCACTCAGTACGTTTACATGCACAGTTTAATCGAGCCTAAAAAGGCCTTAGTCTGACTAAGACAGCCAATCAGACTATTGGCCGTGTACTCCTGACTCCCCTCTGTAGGTGGCGCTGTATCTCTCTATAAGCTACTGCGTATTGAATCAGTTTCCTGTTGAGCTTTACGTCACAGAAAAACGGTGCGATGCCATCGTGCTGTGGTTCTAAGCGATAAATCTCGTCTCTCAATCGGTCCAAAAGTGTCTTCTCCGTATTTTTCGCTCTCACTGATGGCGTCGCGTTGTTTGTTCTTTATACAGCAACAGTACTGGAGTTTATACGTCGTCTCCTTCTGCGTAAAACCACAGAGGAAAGTTTGGTGCTGAACGCCAAAGTCTCACTTCAGTCTGACTAAGCCCATACGGTCAGGAGTTTGAATCGGACTATAAATCACACTATCCAGGTATGTTAGTCCGACTAAGACTGGCTCGGTTTTAGTCGGACTAATGTGTTTATATGACATTAAGAAAACCAAAATTGTTGTCTTAGTCCGACTAAAATCAGACTTCTTACATGTATGTAAACACACTGAATTACAGCTGCTTTCATTTAAACTCACAGCTGAGATGTGTTTGTCCCCTATAATATGCCAAATCCTAAATTAATAGCTGAACACACTGCAAAATTCATTGTAAAAGAGTCAAAATATGTGGGTCCATCCCTCGAAATGTTTCACTCTTCGATTGTAGTTTTTTTGTATGTATGACAATCATGTGTTTATATTTAACCATAACTGGCTCTGGTGAAGGGGCTGTTTTTATTTTTCATATACTTATTATAAGAGTCACACTGTTGCATTTTTTTTTTACCCCTTTGTTTCTTGTTTTTTTATTTGCTGATTTCCTCTTGGATCCATGACTGTACAGGGACAGCAACAGTGTCTCCAGTATCAAAGTTTCCTTTGTACGTCTGCTTTTTCATGTCTATTTTTGATCAAAGGGAACAACATCTGCATGCTGCATGGACCTACAGGGGGAAAAACAAATGCTCTTTTCTTGTTTTGCAAGAAGAGTCGCGCCACCGTGAAGAGTATTTGGCTTTTTGACCCGCTTACATAGTGCAGTGTCAGACAGTCGCATCAAACGTGTTTTATGGCCCCGCCACTGAACAAAAAAATGATCATGAAAGGGAAATTAACTGTGATGGCTTTGCTCTTTTGTCTGTAAATTAATTTTCCAAAGTGAATTAATATTTAGTTTCCTGTGGAGTAATGTGTTTGCCGTGTTTGCCAGCAGGCTGCTGTTGATAGATGGACAGAAAGGGAACAAGACAATCATTTGGGATCCATTATATCGGAGAGTGACTCAGCGAGCTTTCAGTTATGAGGCTCGGCTCTGTCGTCTCATCACTCAGCTTCATCCGGAGTCTGTGATGTACTCGACACAAACTGCACTGCAGATAGTTTGTTTATGCTTTGCTCGCGTCGTGTGCAGAGGTTGAAAACTGGTCCACTTTCCAAGAAGTGACAGCCAATCAGATCAGGCAGCATTTTAGCAACATGGACGGTCGGTCAAAGTCGCCACAACCTGAACCAATGTGTCTAACATTCATACATGTTTGGACACAGGGAGAACATGCGAACTCCACACAGAAACCAGACCAGGTGCAGCAACGGTGGTAACCACTAAGCCACCGTACCACCCAGTCTGCAGAAAAGCTAGCTGACGGCAACTGCTCTACTAACGTTAGAAAGCCACCTCCAGCACCAAACATCAAGAATTTACAATGAATTCCATGTGTTTACTTTTAAAGTTTGGGTCTGTAACTGTGAATAAAAGCTAACGGTAGCAGGTTTACGACTCTTGCTACAAAGTGGGACTTTAGGCTACGACTAAACTCTGCCACGACTGGCTAACTAATGAACTTCATACCGTAGCTACTGTCTTCTCTTCAGCAGCGTTTGACTCTGTGGCTTGTCGTGAAGCGTTTGTGACGTCGTGCTGCATGGCAGGAATCATTCCGTGTAATCTGAGTGAAATTATTCGTCCTACTTATGTAAAGTATTGCGAGGTTTGCGACACCACTTTTTTATTTTGATGTATTGAGGAAACAAATACAAACTTTAATGGAAGCTTTAATGGAGTTCCTTAATAATCCTGAGATACACTATATGGACAAAAGTATTGGGACACCTGACCTTTACACCAACTGGGATTGTAATGATGTTTTCAAATATATTATACAGTACTTTAACCCCCATTTCCCAGCTTCCAATCTTCTTGGAAGAAGCGCTTCGATGGGAATTTGCGTCCATTCATTCCGTAGAGAAGACCCGGCTCATAATCTCTGTTCCACTTCATCCCAAAGGTGCTCGATGGGGTTGAGGTCAGGTCACTCAAGTTCTTCCACACCAAACTCGTCCTTGCATTGTTGGAATAGGAAATAGTCTTCCTCCAAATGTCTCTGTATGCTGAAGCGTTAAGATTGTCCTTCACTGGAGATAAGGGCCCAAGAGCCCAAAGCATGATTGTGAAACACCTGAATTCAATACTTTTGTCCATATCGCATATTTTGAAAGAGTTCTGACACAGAAGTTTCAAAGGCGCAGCCAAAAAAGTGGTGAAACAGGCCGTGTCACCTACTTTAAGACGTTGTTGTCGACGTGACTTTACGTGGATTAACCGAATCAAAGCTCCCAGTCTGTTCTATGTGTGAGTTTCGCAGTATTGCGTTTCAGTCGCAGTCCTTTCCTCCGTCTCCCAGTTACAGGTTCAAAGCCAGAAACACAAGCTGTGAATGTCAGTGATGACACTGTTGAGTCTGTATTCCCCCCCCCCATATTCACTTTATTGGCATCACAGCTTTTCATCACAAAGCCAGACGTGCCTTCTTTTTATTTTATTTTTAGCAATTCTCACTTCTCTTGTCTGACAGTAGAGCAGAGGGTGATGAAAGGGGGGAAACACAAATGCAGGACGGCTGTGACATTGATGATGGCAATGCTTAAAACAAACAAACAAACACACACACACACACACAAGATGTAATCATATTTTAGTGTTTTTAACGATTTCCTTTCATTTTTCTGTTTGTCACTGATCGGTTGTCATTTGGTATGCTTTTTGGGAAACTTATTGTACATGTTTTACAGATCATTGTCTTGTCAAAATAAAATGTAAACCAAAAAGGACAGCCCGGGTGTTGTTGGTTATTAACTCTGTCAGCTTCTCCAGAGCGAGACGCAGACGCTAGAAACAACAGAGCAGCGTTTTGTTGGTTTAATTCAAAATATTCATATTCAAAAATATCAAAAATAGTTCAATAGCTTTCATGTCACAGAGTTCACTCGCTCCAAACATGTGCCAAATTATAATAATAGTTTAACAACATTACTGATACACGAGTGTCACTCAAATCTCGTTTAAAAATGCTACTTGCATTTTAACCGCAAGCATATAGAATACGACACGTTTGCACAAGCGCACTTTGCGTTGCCGTAATTACGCGACGGTTTGTGGTTATTACGGTAAGTTCAAATTTAACGCGCAAAATCTGGTGTTCATGTACAACTACAATGTTTTTTTCCGAATACAACCTTTAGTTTTTCTTCACTGTATTGTCACTAACACTATTTTAACATGCAGTTAACTGTAAATAGCTGCCACATATTGAAAGTAATTCTGGAAAAAATGGGCAAAAGCACTTACTCACAGGATCATTTTCTGGCCCAAAAAAAGTCCAGGTGGACATTGTGAGGCGTGGGTGTTAAAGGGTTAAATCAAAAGCTCAATACACAAACAAAAATCCCCAAGGTCCTTTTAGTTTGGGGTCTCTTGAAACGTCCCCCGTTCTGGAGTAGTGATTGTAAAGTGCAGCGTTGCCACAATGACGCCTTCTCACTAAATCACAGATCTTGACCCAAAACATTCACATTACCCACAAAATGCAAATTGAAGTGTTTCCAGCGAGCAGAAGCATGAATATAGTGCAGAATCTGCCGTCATCCCGAGATGCAATGTTAATTCTGTGAGTTAGTGAAGAGGCTCAGTTACGCCTTGCTGTTTGGGATAATGATTTTCACCTTTTATATTCTGAATCATAATCAGTCGGAGCACATTTTAGGCCGCTTAGCACAGCGGCGGCAAATGTTGGTCCTTTTGACAAAGAGAAGAATTCTGTAGATAAAATGATGGGCTCTTGCTGTAGTTAGTTGTCAAAGATGGATCACTTCTCACCGTGAGCCTCATAAAGACTCGTAAAGTGCAGATTTACCGGAGTAACTGTCATCGTCCGGTCCTGAAATAACAAAAGATGACGTGTGACGATGTGTCTTTATGCTGTAAAACTTAACGTCGACGACGGCAGACACTTTAAGGGATCCGTCTTGTTTGAGCAGGTGGCCGCTTCATTTTTAAGATTTCTGTCCTGTGGTGGCAGGTGTACATTTTATCGTGTGCATAAACTTCGGCTCCTGCACTTTGGCTGAGTGCTGTCAGATCAGATGAGTAGAGACACGCTCGGTGTCAGCGAGCGTTCGCCCGCTTTTGTGACTAATTAACTGTGTGCTTAAGTTCATCCCCGGCCCCTGCTGCGCTCCGACATCTTTGACAAAGATGGGAAGTGAGTGAGGGTCGGGCATCGCGAGCGCTTCAGCAGAAATCATTAAGGCAGGGAACGCGGCCACGTGATGGACGATCATATTAAAAGCCGAGCAGCATGAAGGATGAAACCACAGGAACCCGGCTCGACTGTGGAGAGGCTACGCATTACCACAGTGGTGTGGCCTACATCCTGTGACATCAGGTATCCGTCAAAACCAGGACATCAGGTGGTGTTTCAGGTTGGAGTCCGACAAAGCTTTGAAGGATGATGAATTTTCACAACATGTCAAAGACACAGAAAAAAGACAAGTTCAGACTGAGTTGGAGGTCGGATTAACGGATGTTCTGTAATGTGTTGCCTTTAAGGCATCTGTCTAAAATTTGTAAAAATGGAATGTAAAACATTTATTGGTACATATATTATACTATCCATCCATTTTCTCCCACTTGACCCTCCACATGAGGGCCAAGCTGACACAGGGTGATACATCCTGGACATACAGAGACAAACAACCACTTAATCTCACACACGCAATTGTCCAATTTGCCTAATCCCCAAATCTGTATGTCTTTGGAATGAGGAGAACATGCAAACTCATGCTCTGGTAAGGATGCAACTGGGGCGCCTCCCTCGAGAGGTGTTCTTGGCACATCCACCTGGGAGAAGACCTTGGAACAAAACTTTTATACACATTTGAATTTAAAGTGGTTACATTTATAGGGTAAAATGCAGCAACAGTTAAAAAATTATACTTCTATGTATTATATCTATATTTGTGGGATTAAGGTGTGGTTTTTTTTCTATTCAGGTGATGATTTCACTTCCCATTAGGTCACTTCCTGTTCTGTAAAAGTAACTTCCTGTTTAGCTCTTCCTGTTAGCCAAACATTGTGTAACATGCTTCCATGGCAGTCATCCATGTGTGTCCACTGTGAAGAGAAGCAGCAATGCAGTAAGTACAAACGAAAAAAAACAACTGTTTTTAACCGCTGAACAAAAGACTTCACAAAGTTTATGTCACTTTTTAAACAACTCTCACAATCCAATGAGAAAAAGTGCGACTTTAGCTCAGGATGCAGAAGTTTTTGGTTTACTGTTGCCTCTCTCAACTACATTTTAATTGTTGTTTGAAAGGATTTTGTTTGTCACATTTAATGAAGTTGTACAAATGTAGAGTTTGAGGCTGCTTTTTAAGCAGAACTGATGTTAAAGTTGAACTCAACAGGCTCTTGCATTGCCTTATCTGCCTCATCTCCCGCCATGATAGTCAGTAACAAACACATGTTCACAGCACGCGGCTGTTTTTCATTAAAAAAACAAAAACAAAAAGAGAAAGTGCTAACAGTGGTTTTCAAAAATATGTTGTGCGTCATTAACATACAAATATATCCAGCGGGGGCGTCCCTTATCTCTCTCTGAGCACATCTTCACGACCACATGAGGTAAAGTACCACCAAATTAGACTCTTCTGTATCGAGTCAATTAGCTCATTAATTGGAGACATGTTTAATGTTGCACGCTGACGATCTGAAATCAAATGGAACTTGTTGGGTTAAAGTGTTCATGAGCAGCAGCTGTTGGTGATTCATAAATGTTCCAGAGTGGACGTGGTAGTAACCTGCGATGTCTTGGATGGTTTGTGTGACAATGAGTCTTCATCTAACTTGATTTTAAAATCAGTCGCTAGTTTCAGGCGTCCATTTTATGAAGGATCGTTATCATTAACCCTTTAATGCCGAGCGTATCGCGGCATTCTCAGCGGTTTCTGAAAGCTGACGAGATGCACGTCAAAGCCAACGTGTGCTCATTTTACTCACGCTGTTGCAGGAAGCCGGCGATTCACCGTCTTTGTCACCAGACAGGAGAGAATACATAGTTTCCATTTTTTGGCCTGCTATTGGAGACAAATGTTTTTTTTAAATGTGTTCATGTACAGCTATTGTACATGAACAATAGCTGTACATGAAGACATAATACATGTACATAATAATGTTTTTTTCTATATAAAACTTAGTTTTTCTTCATGTTAAATTGTTAATACACTACTTTAACATGCAGTGAATTGTTAATAGCTGCCAGATATAGAAAGTTATTCTGAAAAAACCCTTAACTCAGGACATTTTCTGTGTGGGGAGGAAAAGTCCAGGCGGATATTTTGAGGTTCAGACGTTAAAGGGTTAAACCCCACACAGTAAATAAAAAGCTCATAAATCAGCAAGAACATACAGACAGACATCCAGTGAGACCAAGACTTCATTCCAGGCAAAGGGAGCAGCAAATATAAAAGCCTTTTTTCCCGCAGATGTTGCTTGTTCAACGGCAAAAACCTTCAAAATGGCCGTTTGTAAACAACGAATGACGTTGCGGAGAGTTGATCCACTGATTTAATGTTAAATCCAAGATAATCCCAGTTGTGGTTCACCATTTTACTGCAGCTCTGTTCATTGTTTTTTGTTCTATAAGAGGCGATGAACAGTTTTTCATGCCACCATTAGTCCAGTTTCCTCCATCCGTCCAGGGACTTCCAGGCTGTTTTAAACTTTCTTGCCACGACTTTGACTTTCTGACCCGCGTGTTGTCAATTCCTTCATTTCGTAACCCTCATTTAACTTCACCGCGGTTTCCTTTTTGTTCATCCACCTGCATTAAACACCATCTGTATTATTCGAGCCACAACAATCAGGCCTGCAATTGCTCACACTAATGAAACCACTTAAGACTCTGATTTCCAAAGGCACGATTGAGTGGTAGATTTACAAAAGGGAGGAGGAGAGGAAAGATTGTTAAAATGATGGAGAGAGAGAGAGAGAGAGAGAGAGAGGAGTCTGTGATTGAGAGGAGCGATGAGAGAAAGGCAGAGAAAAAGAAATTGCAAGATGGGGGGATTAGTGTGAGCAGGTAGACTCGCAGAGATGAAGAGAGTGAGATAGAGCGAGGGAGTGTGGGCCGCTGAATCAATGAGCTCGTCAATAGCGAGTGGAAGAGATGAGATGAGAGAGAAAAATGGTGTGGAAGAGGCGGAGGAAAAACGCCCCGTGTTATGTTTGAGCCGTGTGGAGAAAAATGGCCCCAGAGATAATAAGAGTATACGCCGCTCCACAAGTGATGGAGGGAAAAAAAAAAAACACCCCTGTTTTATTTTGGCTTATCATCTCAAACAGGTACAGACTCCAGATCATTTGGTGACAGTTATTCTTCCGGGGAACCGCAGGAAAGAAAAAAGAGAATCAGGTAATGGAAGTTTCGTGTTTGATTTGAGAAATTACCAAGATCTAGGTGCATTAAATCCTTAATCGCAGTGGGAGATTAATTATTGTGGTTGTGCTGATGACTGACAGACGGAAGAGATGGAACAGGATGGATAAACTGTAATAAGAGCTGTGCGGCAAATGCCAGAGGTCTTTTATTTGGCAACAGATAATTACAGGGAAAACCTTTCTGAAAATTGTCAGGGGAATAAGTGTGGAACTGATTTTTAAAATGCTCTCCCTATCTGTGAATAACTAATGGCTGGAAATATACCCACGGGTAGCATTTGATTTAGTGCATCACTTAAACGCAGCAGCGGCCTTTTTTAACAGTGACTTATGGAATATTTGATCAAATCACACACCTGCTGAGATCAAAGGGACAAACAAAACGATGATTCATCCACAGATCAGGTAAAAAAACAAAGGGATGAACTGATTGGAAATGAAAGGTTAGAGACCTCCAGAGGTAGAAAGAGTACTGAAATATTCTACTCAATTAAACAGATCACTATTTTGGTAACATTTGACTTAAGTACAAGTTCAAGTACTCAAGTTACTTAGTTACTTTTTTAACAAAGTTCTTCTCTCACATTAATTGTTTTTTAATTAAAGGCAAACCTTTACAAATTAAAGTGAAAAATAAAATATGTAAACACAATGTATTAGTCAAAATAGGTCAAAGGTCACAAATGCTTTAACTTTCTCACTCAGGGACCTTAATTTTAGTGCCAATTCACCTGTCCTCATCATTCATTCACCTGTCCTCATTCATTCACCTGTCCTCTTCATTCATTCATTCACCTGGCCTCATTATTCATTCATTCACCTGTCCTCATCGTGTCACTGCCAAAGTTTTTATTTTATTTATTTATTTTTAAATTCAGGCCAACTTGTTTTTACTCAGTAACAGATGTGATGTAAAACATAGTGAAGTACAGAACCTCCAAAGGAACCTACTTAAGTAAAATTACAACATTTAAAACTTTGACTTTAAAACGTACAAGTACACGAAAAACCTACTCAATTACAGTAACTCACTGACAACTTCCCTCCAATATATTGGAGTTACCAATACCAATTTTTTTTTGTTTTGTTTATTGTGGTTACCAACAGATTTTGTGGTCTAAGATTGTGCAGAAGAATTTGATTTAATTTACTCTTTCTATGTTTACTTTATCAAAATTAAAAAGTCTGTTACTTTCAATAGAAATATGGATTTCCATGGCTATAAAAAGAGTGCTAGAAACATTTTTGGCTGATGTGAAAAACATATATACATTATTCTAGTCATTTTTTAAGATATTTTAATGCAGAAATGTTACAAATTATATCTTAATCTGTTCGTCGACCCACGGCGCCCCCTGTTGCTGCTGCAAGCGCCGAAACGCTGTAGGTGTGTGCGTGAGAAAGCAGCCGAGCAGACAATTGTGTCATTGACTGATATGTACATCACTGTAAATGGTAGTGAGATTAATGTGAGGCCCAGTATTGATCCTTTCAGTTGTTCTGTCTTCTGGTTCTATATTATTATTATTATTATTATTATTGATTTACTTTACTATTACTATTATTTATATATTATATATATTATTTACCTGTTCTGAACCAGACCATTTTGAAAAAGAATTCATCTGCAACATTCACAATTGTCCGTGTCTCTGGAGACACTGATGTTAGACGTTAGAAGGAAAAATGCTGCCGCAGACACAATAGCAGAGACGTTATCGCTGCGTCTGAGTCCCTGCAGACGAGCGGAGGGGACGCAGTCTTTATCCTAAAGTTTAAAAGTTCTTCCTTTCAGCCGTCTCGTCCTGTCTTTACATCTCCCTTTCATGGTTCCAGCAGGAGAAGAAGAAAAAAAGAAATCGATATTGGATTGTGGACTTTGTCATGATTTGTCAGTTCAGTCCCGGTGGATTGTGCAGTGAATCTCCACTTCTTATAAAAAGAAAAACAGAAAACAACACTTTTTTTTACTTTCACAGATGTCTCTAAGCCTCTCAGGTGTGTCCATTTTGTGTTTCTGTCTCTGTGTGTGAAATATTTAAGCGGAATATAATCAAAGAATCATCCAAACTCAGTCATTTAAACAAACTTCAACTAATAGAAATGTTCGAAGTGAAACATTTTACTCCATTGTCATGTGGACCATTTGTCCATGGAGATTTGGGGGTTAAGACATGTTTTAGAGGAAGAATTGGGTTTTTGGTTTGCGCTAGGATTAAGTTTAGGTTAGTGTTAGAATTAAATCTAGATTTAGGCTAAAACTAGAACTGGGTATAGTTCATTTATAGCTATAATTTTAGAATTGGCTTTAGTTCTATAGAACAGAAGTGTGCCTAGGGTTAGGGTTAGAACTACGTTTAGGTTTTACATTTTGGTACATGATGGATTAGAATTTACTTTAGGTTCAAGGTAAAATAGGTTTGAGGTAGAATACGATTTGATTTAATGTTAAAACTTGTTAGATTGGGGGTAGAACTATGTTTAGCTCTGACTTAGAATATGAGTGAGGTAGAATTAGGTTTAGATTAATATTAGAATTTAGAATTCGGTCTAGGTCTGGATTAGAACTGGGTTTGCACAACCATACCTGACCATGTACCATTCTTATTCATGTACAATTTCTATAAATCCAGATCTACAGAAATCAGATTCTGCCTCATTAGGACCAGGTTTTGGTCTCCATGAAGACTGTTGGTCCTGATAAAGTCAGTTTTTATGTCAGAAAATGTCCTTAAAAGGTAACAGAAGTACACACACACACACACACACAGTAGCAGTAGTATCAATCTTCTCAGTAGCCAGCTGTAGCACCACTGTCCCCATGTGTACAAGTTGAGGAAGTGCAGTTGGGAGCAGCCCTGAGGTGCTTCACATTTTAATAAGCTGCTGAATCTTTTTCTTTTTTTTTGTTACAGTTTATATAACAATGAAGTGCCATAATCTACAAACAGCTGGTTCACTAAACAAAACAAATAAAAGCAAATTAAACAAATTACAGTGAATAATTCCACAGAGAAATAAAAGCAACATTAAGGAACTGGAAATAAGTAATTACTGTTAGTGTCTTAACACACACACACACACACACACGTGTGTGTGTGTGTGTGTTTGTGTGTGTGTGTGTGTATATATGTGTGTCTATATATACATATATATATATATATACACGTGTCTGTGTGCATATATGTATATATACATATGTATGTATATAGTTTGAATCTAACAGAGTGAATTTCTCTCCAGAGTTTAAATATAATATTAGTAGTAGTATTAACATTATTATTATTATTATTATTATTGATAATAGTAATAATAATAATGATAATAATAATAATTAGTATTATTATTGTATTAATAATGTACAAATTAGAGTTTTTAATGTTGAGAAATTAAGGCTGTTTTTACTTGCTCTTACAAAAACTCTTTAACTACATGATCTCCTTTTTAATAAAAAATGTATTAACAATGTTATACTACAAAGTGTAGTTGAAGTATAGCGATAGTGATATTTCACAGAATTTCAAAGTAAAAGTACTTGAGTTGATTGTTTTTTTATTGTATTTTAATTAGTTTTACATTATGATGGCAGCAAAGACTAAATAGTATAAAAGAATAAGGAAAAGAATAAATAATAAAAGTGCATTTCCAAGAAAGTACAATATAGAAAGATGTTAACAATACGAGTATTAAAAAGTTAAAATAGAATGTACATTATATACAGTTTCCAGAATATATATATACAGTGTGGACTTGATATTTACAGTATAAACAAGGATTGAGCATGAGATACTGTCTCTGTATATTGCACATATGTATGTTATATAGATATTGCACGTGGGATGTCTAACAGCTGCAGAGATGAACGACCATCATATTGTATTTGATGCAAAACTGCATTTGCGTTTGAGACCTCTGCTTTAGTTTATTAATCATTGAAATTATTCATGTTGTGATAAAAATTGCCCAGCTACATGCATTTACATTTCTGCTTCTGTGGTACACACTCTCGTCACCCTCACCCTCCAGCTAGCGCAAGGCCTGTTGTCCCAGACTCCTCCCCTTTTTTATAAACACCATAGCTCTCACTTCGTTGTCAGATTTCACTCCACTCTCAGTCCACGTCCTGGCATTTTTCAGAATCAGGCATAAGGCAGAGCATAGCTTCAGAAGAGGGGATTTAGACCACGTGCAGACGGAAACGGCACGAAACGTAATCTTTTTCTTTGCCATTTTCAAAAAGTTCCCTGTAAAGACAGCATTGTTTCAGAAAATATCTCGGCCTGCACGGAACCTGTGTTTTGAGTGGTTCCCCACACGGAACGACTCAAAACGCTGTAGTACATATGCCAGGACTGGAAGTTGTGCTGTAACGTTACACCAAAAATATATAATAAGTTTATATAATAACAGAAACGGAGACAGAATGAACCAATGTCACAAGAGAGGTGGGAATATGATGTCATCGTTTTTGCATTCTCTGTCAAAAAATATCGTTTCACGTCCCCTAAAATGTCGTCTCCATGTGGACGTAAAAAAGTTACTTAGGTGCCCTTTAACAAGTACAGTACTCTAAACAGATGTTTGACTCACTTCTTTATGATTTATGAAGTTTTACGGGTACTTTGTAGATTCCTAAGTTACACAGATATTGTGATGCATCTTTATGTAATTGACTCGCAATATATTACTTGCCACAGAATTATCACTGTGCGCATTATGATATTGTTGTTATTATGGGCCCCGTATCACTTATAGTACTGCTAACCCCGCCCTAATGCAACACAATTTGCATCGCCGCATCATAAATCCCAAAGATTAAACAGTAATTCCTCACATAAATTAATTTTCCGGGTGTTGAATGTCAGTTTTAAGTTAATCAAAGTTTTCTGCTGGCTCTCACATCTCTGAATCTTTAATATACGCAGTCATTTGTGCCATCTAATGAGCCACTCCAGTCTCTTGATGTCTCCATGTTTGCTAATATCAGCGTGTTAATTGCTCTCCCTGCTCCGTCTTCTTCTTCTTCGCCGTTGCTCAAAGTTTGAATCATTATCCCGGCAACAGTAATTCACATTCTGTCGGCTTGTTTGAGTTGTTACTCGGCTGTAAACCCATCAGTCAGCTGTATTCAAATGAGTGGGGAGATGACTGTATATTTCATGAATTAGATTTTCTGCCTGAAACTGTTGCATTAATGACTCTCTCTGGAAAAGGGGCTTGTGTCGTGGAATAATTCACAATCTATGACAAGGTTAAGGGAGCATTTGTATTAGTTAATCCAGCCTTGAACGGAATAATTGTTTTGTGGAGAAAAGTAATTAAAACTGTTTGCCGGAAGTTTTTACAACTTTAAAGTGCTGATGGAGTTTTTTAAAAGTGGGAGTTGAACAAGTAAATGATGATACTGCTCTGTCAGCAGTTTAAATATCAATATTTTTTTTTTACAAAGGATTGTGTGACGTTTTGATTAAACAGAAACTTCCTCCTCTTAACTAAGAATAAAGACAGACAAAGTAACTCTGGGGACAAGAAAAAATAACAAAAAGAAGATTCCTAATTTCTTTAATATCAAATGCTACACAATTTAACATATTCAAGGGATCCTGTTGATGGTGATGGCTCACTATTAAAGATGTTGTTCCATCAGTTCTCCAGCAGAGAGAGCACTTAGCTGCTGAGAAGATGAGCAATGGAGACACTGAGAGAATCAGAAAGGAAGAGATTGAGCGAGGGAGTTATCACTTATAACAGGGAGAGGGACAGAAAGAGATGGAGGAGGGAGGGGGGATAAAGGTCCGGGGGAGATCAGGAAGATGCACGAGAGCTCCTTCACACCTCATCAAACTGTAAGTGAAATGTCCCCTTAGGTACCATGCCTGAAGGTCAAAGATGTAAAAACAGGAAGTACATGGAGGGATTCTCCTCTACCTCCTCCTCCTCCTCCTCCTCCTCCTCTCCTGTCTCCCTTCTGTCAGTGTCATTTTAAAGCCACCTACAATCGACATGAACACCTGGTAAAAGAAAGAAACTACTTTACTTGAATATTACAAGCCATTGATTTGTCTGCAGAGCTGTGCAGCGATGGCTCCACCTTGTGATGCAACACAGCAATCTCACACTGATGACAACACAGGCCACATCAATGCTCCCACGTCCAAATTATAGTGATGAATAATATATTTAAAGCTTTCAAGAAGTATATTTGTATTGACAATCTAAAATAACTATACATGCTTCTTTTATAACTTCAAAGTGTTTATCTTTGGTTTAAAATGTAAATTATATCACACCACCTGTACATAGTGTATAGTAACGATATAAGCTAAGATGCTATTTCAGATCTATGCTATTTTAGCTCCTCGACACCTTCTTGTTAAAAGTAGTTTGCTAACATTGCCGCCATATTTACCTCACACTTGTGAATGTTGTGTTCTCAGCTTGTTTCCTGTGGCCAAAAACAATTTACTCCACCAAAGAAGGAAAACATCTCGATTTAATTTAAGCTCCACGGCTCTTATTTAGAAAGCTAACATGCTAACTTCAGTCCAAACAGTCTGTGCGTATGTGTTTCTTACATTGATTTCAAAGCTTATAGCTAGTAAATGTGTCCTGACATGATCACCGTACTGAGGGAAAGTGGTGGCTCAGTGGTGGCGACCGGTACCCCGTGTGCAAAAGACATTGTGGTTGCAGTGGTTGCAAGTTCAACTCCACCCCTGGCTAATTGTACTCAATTCCATTGTAAGTCGCTTTGGATAAAAGCGTCTGCTGAATGACATGTAATGTAATGGAAATGCTTTTAAAGTACAACAACCATCTCCTTTGTACCCAATATCAGACCAAACCAATGTTTTCCTGATGTACTGTTTCTAGTTTTTAGTCGACGACCTTCATAAAACTGTCTGCAGTCTTATGAAACATGTCTTTGCACAAATATGCTAGTTTTATAGTGATACAATGCAACAGTGCAAAGTACTGTGGTGGTACTGTGTCTCGGCTGCGTTGTGTACTTTGTTTGGAGCAACGCCGTCAAGTACATGGACCCAACTGGCCTGGAAAGTGCTGCTTGGAGCATGTGCACTAAAATGGGCTAATGACAAAATGACCTAACGTGAATTAGGCCTTCAATTCCAACCTCTGCAGTCGGCCTTCTCGTCAAGGCTTTTTCCCCTAAAACACTGGTAATCATTGTCTTTTTAGTGAAAACGTTGATTAAACTTCACAATGAAGTTTTTGTGTGATCATCTAACTCACTAACTTGTGGTTATCGTCTGGGCTTCACTGGTGTGTGTCTTAAAGACTCTGGTCATGTGTTTTACGACAGGTAGGCAGACACGTCAGCCAATCATGCCACGGTGTCCAAATTAAATTAAAATGAAATAATAATGCTGCTGCAAGAGCTGGAGATACTAGCTTATTAAATTTTAGAAATTGATTTAATTCCTTGAAAACCCACGTAGAGAGTCTGAGCAAGCAATGATCGCTAACATGGTCGAGAGAACTTTCTGATCAGTCCACATTAAAACGTGTGATTATTTTAAACAGGGACAATTCCAAGGGCTGGCGGATGCTGAAAATATTACAATTACCTGGTTCAACAGGTAAAGAAAGGTTCACCTGACGTCCACATGCCACAGATGCCACAGATGCCACATGTGCAATAAGTCAAGCTTGTAAATCAGCCCTCGGCTGTAAATTAGACAGACTGTGTGTTTGAAAGAGCAAGGCTCTTTGTTTTAGTGACACTAAATCAGGCTTCAGCTGAGACTTTTACTCAGCTGCTGTCAGTCAGCAAATGTCGACTCTTCCTCTCCTCGCTTGCACCTTCCATCTCCACCTCTCCGCCGTGCTTCATCGATCACTGCCGCCTGTCATCTCCTCGTTCATACGTCAGTCCCTATCTCTCCCTCCCTACACGTTTTTTTTTTTCTCTGCGGTCGTGTCGGCGCGCTGAATAATTGCGTCTCATATTGTTCCCGACTTGCCAAAACAGCTGTTGCTTACTTCTGGGGTGGAAATGCACCCAAGGTTCACATGAGTCACACGCACAGACGCCATTTTAAAAAAAAATTACCTCACTACAGGAAGTCATTGAGCAAAGGTACAAGCTCAGATGGTGAGAACGGCACTCGCGGAGGGAAATGGAGGCAGATAAATCCAGCAAATGATGATGTTACCTAATAGAGTGCAAGGCTTGCTGTGATAGTTATTTGCAATTTCCTCATTTTGAGCACCAACCTCTCCCAGCTCCAGCAGGAAGAGACTCTCGGGGCGCCATTATTCTACACGGAGACATTTTTATGTTGGAGGAAATCGATGTGAGCTTTGCTGCCCTGTCGTAATATCAGTACATTATCAATCTGAAGTATGTGTGTGAGGAGAAGAGCTGAGCAGGTCAAAGTACTGATGACAGGAGACTTTACCAACAGGGATGCAACATTTGATAATCGACTACGCTATCACTGGCTCGTCGTTTTCACAATCGATTAACCAGAGTGTCTTTAAAGGGGCAACAGACAACTTTCCCGTCCTTTTACCATTCCTTTTTGGAAGCTGTCGGTAAAGATTCAGCTGGAACAAGACGCCAACAGGGAAACATGTACTTTTCCTTTGAGTCCCTTTTGTTTTGTGTCATAATAAACACCCCAGTGTGATGGTTTCTCATGAATGCTGATTTCAGCTTCTTAAAGGTCCAGTGTGTAAGAATACATCTAATGATGAGACTACAGATTGCGACAGAGGGATGACTCGACCGCTCACTCGTCCTTTGTGCAGTGGTTCTCAAACATTTTATACCAAGTGTCACCTGAGAAAACAGTGAGCTCTTAAATTAACGCCATTATCACCGATGCTAAAATACAGTGGCGTAAATAGGCCGAGCAAAGTCAGCGACGGACTTTTCACAGGAGGCAGATTTATTCCCGGTAAGATCATTTGCTCTCTCATCATCCTCCTCTTCCTCACATATACTTCACACAGTGGTATAGTGGAATTAGATTACGATGGAGCGAGAGATAAGGTGATTCTTGTTTCATTTTCTACGTACTGCGGTCAAAATTCCTCCAATCAGTACGAACAGTGTGTCTGATTTTCCTCCAAGTACCACCAGGTACCACTGGTGGTGCACATACCACAGTTTGAGAACCATGGCCCAAGTTTTATCTTGAAACTTCAGTGGCTGGTTTGTAAAACATTTATTCTAAAGCTACAAAAACAAACAATTTGTATTTGTACAGCCATAAAAGCATACTCATGGGTGCTTTATTCAGTTTCAGTCAATAAACCCTCCTAAATTATACACGCTGGACCTTTTAAATGTGAATATATTCTGGTTTCTTTGTTCTTCTCTGACAGTAAACTGAATATCTTTTGGATGCGGACAAAACAAGGACACAATCAGCGTAAGGCTTGGGAAACAGACGTTTTATGGACCAAACGGCAAATAAATCAATCCAAAAAACAAATGAACAGATTGATCAATACTGAGGAGAATCATTGGTATCTATAGTTTTCCTGCACAACAGTGAAAAAAGCAACAGAAAGGAGAAGATGTAGGATATTTCCCTGCACATATAACACTCTGAATGAAATTCTAGAGGTTTTTCTAGTGGAGTGCTCTGATTTCCAGGAATGAGTTCACATGTGAGAGCACGCCTGCAGCTGATTCAATACGTTGGATCCTGCACGAGGAAAATTAGGATGCAGGGTGCGACATCATGACAGAAAAGTGCGCCATCTTAACTGCAGTAATCCCAGAATTCCTTAGCATTTTAATCACTCCCTGTCCCTCCCTCTCCTTTTTTTTACAGCATCACTGACTTCAGGCTGACACACACACACACACTTACACACTCGCTTCTCTCATGTTACACACTCGTCCCCAATCTAATTATTCTCTTTCATTGTCATCATTTGCTTCTTCTCCCCATCCGTCTCGCTCTCTGTGTGTGTTGTGTTCCTATGTGTATCTGAGGATGAGTTTGGGGGCTGTGATAGTGATCTCCATGGAAACAGCCCAGCAACAGGCTTGGTACTGGCAACCAATCGAAGCCCACTCTGCCTCCATCTCTCATCCAATGGGAGAGGCTTTGGAGGGGAGGGGGGGGCCGGGGGTTCAGGGGGTTTGTGGGCCCGTCAAGGTGAATGCTGGGGGAGGCTTGATCAGGAACACTTACTTCCTGGTCGGATGGAGAAACCTTAGCATCTCGATGCGGAAAATAGACTTAGTCTAAAATAATTATTAAAATAAACAGTGAACAATGTAAAAGAAATGACATCAACAGGAAAATAGTTACCTTCCAGTTTACAGGATTTGGGGAATCCACTTCAACCACTTTAATCTTCAATGTGTATTATTATAATAGCATATATTATTATAATATTACAATAGAAGAAACACTGATACTTTAAATTATGTTTATATAAGACATTTTCAGAAGAAAATATGTCAGTAAACAGTAGTAACAGGCTGGATCATAGTAATTCTTGTGTAGGGAAAGTGTAGAGCTACATGTTTACCCACTGTTTTTGTACGGCTCAATTCACCCTACTAAAAACGCTATGCACAGTTGGAGCCAACAAACCAGTTAGTGCCACTGTTCAACCGCTGTGTTGCTAATAACTGACTGCTGTTAGTTATGGCTTGTTTTTTTCCAGTCCTCTCTTATCCAACTGGCAAACTAATTACTTACAAAGTCATTTTCAGTTCAAGCTTTGGCTCTGCTTGCGACATGGTGCTAACGTTAGCTGCTAACAGTAGTGGCTAACATCAGATGTGGCTGCTGTGGGGAACTTGGCTTTACTTATTTACTTACTTAAGGCTTGAGTCTTCCTTTACTTGACTTTAAGAATGTATAACTTAGAGTATCATTATTATGCAACAGTAGTTTATGGTATTTAAAGCTTAAAGTATGCTGTAATATCATAATTATTAGATTATTTAGCTATCGTGCAAAACATGCTTGCCAAGATAATTTTTTTCTTTTCTTTTTACTTTCTTAAAATAAAATTTCCCAGTGCACTTGAGTTGGTTCTCTATAGATTTGACTGCAGCTCCCTCACCCACAGGATGCTTACTGAGGTATGCTCACTCAAAGCCAGAAAAGTTCAGGCTCTGCAGCTCACAGGATTGTCGCAGGTCGTTGTGATAAAGTGATAAAGCAAGCGCTCGTGACACAAAGGTTGGCGCGGCAACATCAGCATCACACTCCTCTTACAGTGGCTCCTTTTTCCCCCATGGGGCGGCCTTAGTGATGAGTTAAGAGGCTCAGGTGTTATCAAAGTGGTCCATTAAAGTCGTTGAACACCAATTATTTCCTCCTCCTACTCCCTGTTACATTGGTAACATGACTGGTGACTGGTACAATGAATGTCGAAGAGCCTGGTGCGTTTGCATCAGTAGTGGAGGAAGGATTGCGTAAAGTAGAGGTACGAATGACGGAGAAAACTATAACTTAGGTTGGTTGAGTTTATTTATGAAATATGAGATAAATTGAATGTGTGGGTGCGTTCTTGTATTTGTGGCTTTGTAAGGACCAAAAATCGTACAAACCATATGGAGTGAGTACATTTTTGTTGGTCCTCACATCTTTAAAGGGCTTTTCTGGGGGTTAAGACCTGGTTTTAGAGTTTGAATTGGGTTTGGGTTAGGATTAGGGTAAGGGTTAGGCACTTAGTTGTGATGGTTAAGGTTAGAATAAGGGGCCAGTGAATGCATTATGTCCATCATGGTCCACCCTATGAATGAGGCGCAAAAGTGTGCGAGTCTGCCCTGCTCCTGGGCACAAGTACATTAGTACTACATCCAGGGCAGGTCATCTCCCAATCACATGACTTGCAAAGTCAGGATACGGTTGCTAAGCAACGCCCTCTCCCCCTCCATCTCTCTCTTAGTCCATCAAACAGTGATTGTGTGGGTGGGGGAGATTGTGAGAAAGGGAGAGATGTCTATTTTTAGAAGCAGTGGCAAAAGATGGGGAATTACGTGTTGAGTCTAAAATTAAACTTGTGATCTCCCCCTTCTCTCTCTCTTTCTCTCTCTCTCTCCCATACGCTCACATTCTTGTGCAGGTTCATTCATTGATGGAGTGAGGAGAAGAGTGAGATAATTGTGTGGGAGTGACGAGTAAGAAGCTTCACCCAATCCATACAGATTATTAATTTGCTTAGTTTCGGCTGCATCTGCACATCAATACTCTTATGTAAATGTTTATCAGTAAGTCACGCAGTGGCAGAGCGGTGCCTGTTGACAAAGTCTTTAAATCAGAGGCCTTTCTTTTGAACACTTAATCTTATACTTTTCCCATTACCTTTCCTGTCACAGCTGCCTGTGCCAAAAGTTAAATCACCCCCGTGCAGCTTCTACATCCCATGAGTCCCGCCGCGAAACGAGGAGACCATTTTAGAGCGGCGGTGTTAAAATGGAGAGCCTATCAAACTGTAACCACAGCTGTCCTTGTAATGGATGGATGAAATGTGCGCCGTGACAGGATGACAGGGTGGAAGGTGGAGTAAAGGATGTGTACAAACAAGAGGAGATCAGTGACCAATAGGTTTGCGGAAGAAGATACAGAGAGATTAGTGACAACTGCAGTGTGTATGCATGATCTTCATATGGCCTCATTCATCCACATCATGAACCATAGTTGGAATCCTACAAGGAGCTGAAAGTAACAGAGAAGAGCAACCTTGCGTATCCTGGTAAAGGTCTTTAATAAACGAAGCTGGTTCTCTGGGATTTAGTACAGCCCTTTGGGAAAACTTTGGTAGTTTTCACACCTAATAGTCCGCTGGACTCGGTATGATTGCATTATACTTTATACATTATACTATTGTGTCCATTCGCTGTACACTGCTGTCATACAAGACAAATGTGCAGATGTTAGAGAATGTCCCAGCACTGCTTCCCTCTATTATTCTACAGGAGAGGTTCAGTGACCCCCATGAGAGTCTGTAGTTTTGAGTTTAACAGTCGGGTCACACAGAGCTAACTCACTCCTCCTGTCTGCAGGCTGCAAAAAACACCACTGCTGAGGTGGTGAGACACAGCAGGACAGGGACGGATAGACCATTCTGCAAGTGCACAGCCGTGGGGTAGTGAGAACGAGAATGGAGTAAGATTGTTCTTGGTTGGAATCATGAGTTAACCTTTTTATTATGTTCTCCTCTGGTGTGTGTGTTTCTGAAGGTTTTCCAGCTTAAACCCACAGTCCACAGACATGCAGATTGTGGTTAGGTTAAGCCTTGGACACAGTTCATCAACGGCCATGGGCCTTTGTCAGCTTTATGAACAATTCATAAATTATCCTTATTCAATTTGGAGGCATAAATAACTAGAAATGGCTATTTAGAGTGAGCGTTTGATGACCAGTTTGTGCCACACATATCTTCCAGTTTCCCTTTTTCAATGACAATTACAGATTAATTATGGACCATTACTTAGTCCATAAGTTCCTCATATTTCATGTGTGGTTCATGAGCCAAAGTTTAATGTCATAGATGAAGATATTCACATAATTAAATTGTCAATTAAGTCATCAATAAATTGTTGCAGCCTTTGTTTGATCCCTTTGCAATACACTTGCAATCTATTTGAATTGTAAGTGTGACTCATGGAGACTGGACCCAGGAAACATGGAGCTGCATAGTGCGTTGAACAGCAGAAGCTGTGACTGACAAATGCTGGAAGTTGCTTTTGGGAGCACTTGATTCTGTTTGGCCTTGTTGGTGCAGCACACATTTCCTATATAGAACAATCCCGCTTAGATGTAGTGAGAAGCCAAAGTCCTACTGAATGTCCAGCTTTATATTTAGCAGTAGAATCCATTCCATGTTTGCGCCACAGTCCAACTCTAAGAAAGCTGCCATGCTTTACTCCCACTGTGTGCTTCTTCCACCTCACATTTCCAAACATATTGAGGAACACGCAGATACTTGTGTGGAGCTGATAGGCCTCACCAGCACTGTTTGGAAGAATAAAAACAAACACAAAGTTAGATCTAAATAGTTTCTTATTTATTTATGTGTAAAGAGCTCTTAGTGCCCTCTGTGTCATTTAATAATAAATACCATGACGTTGATGAACACACTGACTGCAGAGCTGTAAATTCTTCATGTTCAAAGTCATGTGCACAGTGAGCTATTTCATGACCTCCATCCTTCACATTAAGCAGTATTTTTTTTAATCTATATATAGGTATGTTTACATGATCAGTATGTGCAAAGTCTGCAATGGGGCAAAAACAATTTTGGAATGTGATTAAATCACTGGCTATGTAAAAAAGTCCGCAATGACACCATGGTTGGAAACCTTCTTACTAGTCCCAATGTTCCTTGTGCTTTGGGCTCCAAAATCTCGAGTGCGCAAGTGCTGTGTATGTAATGCATCATAGGAAATCTTTAACATGTAGAGACTCATGTTCAAATGTCTGAGTCCACTGATGAATTGATTTCAGACCAGGACCAGCAATATAAACTCAAATATGATCCAGAGTAGTTTGTTGCAACATCAAACAAATGGCAAAAATGCACATTTACGGTACTATACTACGATTACTTTAATGTGTCTGCAGCTTTCTCCAAGTCTCACCGCGGCGTATCGACCGATCTTATCTCAAGGTCTTTTATCAAATCTCCTGCTCCTCGCACCAGTGAAGCTGTAACATGATGAATGGCCAGTGATTTCCTCTACAAGGTCATCCTGACGCCTCAAAACATCCGTGTCTGTCTCTGTGTGTGTGTGTGTGCGCGCACACACGCGCGTGTCTCTGTGTGTGGTTCCCAGGGAAACAGATATGGCATTTGTTTGCCGGCCAAATGAAACATCAACATCATGGAAGATAAGGGGGAGAGAGAGTGAGATGGATGTGTGAGGTGACTTCATGACTCAGGGGAGTAGAAGAATCCAAGACACACAAATGAAGTGGAGACATTTTGTCTTTGTGCTTCAATTAATTCTTTACAGCGATTTAATGTGAAAATTAAGCTGTTTTCAGAAATATTCACAGGTATGGTTCTAGATATTTCCAGAGATTGTCGTTCATGTATGGAACTTTTTATCAGCTATTTTCCCATCAGCAACATTTCCGGAACATTCTGGAAGTGTCCCTGTTGTTTTCTAGAGAAACTGACAAAGTGGTTGAAAAGAGAGTTCCAGAAAATGATGACCCTCGTTGTAATATCCTCGTCACTCTTATCCTATACTGTAATTCCTTTCCTTTGATTCGTTTGGATGTCAAGTTCTAACGTCTGTTGTTTTCCTCCAGAGGAAGCTTTGTGTACCACTGGTGGTACACGTGCCACAGTTGCCACGGTGGCAGATGAGTTGGCGGTTAGGTGTTAAGTCGAATGTAAAATTTTCACGTAAATGAAAGAATTATTGGCGGGATATTGTTGTTTCACAGTCACATTACAGACTGTAATTGTGACATGAAGCTACTCTGTAAGTTTAATATATCTAATGTAAAGATAACGTGGTTTCAGGCAGTCGTCTCATCTCTTATGCACCATCTCTGTTATTGTGGCGTCTGTTAAATTCTCATTCATTCATCATTAGCTGTCTGCTGCCACAGCTTTGAAAGTGCAATTCCATCATCACATGCAAGAAATAATAAAAGTTTTATCTGTCAAATTGATGTAAAATACAAATGAACTCCCTAAAAAAGGAATGATCAAAGAAATTAATATATCTTAGAAAAAAACACCTGCATCTTTCAATAATTCTATTTGTGTTAGTGTTAGACATTTGCCTGTTGTAGTGTTTGAGGATTTCAGCAGCTTCAGCTGAGTTTGGAGTTGTGATGCACGTTGCATCGTGAGTCACTCCACTCCTCACCTCCCTCCCTCTCACTGGGAATTATGCAACGCTCCACAGAGCTGTCAGGAGAGAGTGAGCGAGTGAGGGAGGCAGGGAGGGCGAGAGGGCCCCATGTTTGTGTGTGTGATGGGGATGGATGGTGAAGGAGAGACAGAGTAGAGTTTATGTGAGAGCGAAAGAA
Organism: Solea senegalensis; assembly: GCF_019176455.1. Lineage (NCBI taxonomy): Eukaryota > Metazoa > Chordata > Actinopteri > Pleuronectiformes > Soleidae > Solea > Solea senegalensis. Next base: position 14,923,068 of record NC_058039.1, on the reverse strand, counting down.
AGAAAGAAAGAAAGAAAGAAAGAAAGTTACACCTCGTTTACAAACCTTCATTCATCGTTTCCATCTGCTCTCACTCATCCTCCATTCCTTCACTCCTCTCCCCCTCAAGGTCACTGACAAGGACGGTGGAGACTCGCTCTCTAGCCTGTGATTGGCCATCACTACAGCAGCGCGAGGCCTTAAAGAGACAGAGACGGTTAAACAGACGGCGGCCATCTTTGCCAGAGCATAGCAGTGGAGGGAGGCGTGACGGCCTCACACTCATGGATTTTTCCAAAAATGCCTTTTACTCACTTTCCATTAAATATTAATACTGAGCAGTGTAAGTTTTTATTTGATCTGTTTTTGCCTCTGAGCAGAAAAACAAGGTCAGAGTGACTTCCTGCCCTTTACTCCTTATTGATCACTTGTTGTTAACAAAGTTAACACTGCTGTCCTGCACTGTCTGACACAAGATAAAGTCATGTCCTTGTGTTATTATTAAGTATTTAAAACCTCTTTCCACTCCAAAGAGTTTGTATGAAAATCTGTACCAAATGGTATCACTTATATAAAGTGAATTCAAAATAATCCCCAACAACTTTTATGGAGACAAATGCTACTCTGTAAACTAACCAGCATATTAGGAAATTGTGGATAATCTTTCTGTGACACTTCCAGTGAAATGAGTGATGGGTGAGAAGTAGATGTAGAAGAAGAAAGAAAAAGAAAAGATGCAAAAGCTGCAGGGCAGATGATGACGACATGGTGGGATCTTATAATTGATAAATAAATATTTTATCAGCTATCATATGCAAATGACTCTCATCTAATATTGTACTGTGTATGAGCTTTTTAAAAATTAATGTAATGTATACAACTGTATAACATAGAACTCGCCTGCAGGAAGTGTTGCGGGTGCTGTCCATGGTGCTGAACCTGGAGCTGTAGATACTCTCAATGAGTTAAAGGGAACGTCTGCACTAAACAAGAGAGTTTGAATTAGAAATAAAGATGTTAGCAGGTGTTATTTATCACTTTAAGATGTTTTCTTTAAAGATTTGTGTTTAATGGTGAGACACAAACTAGACTTAAGTAAATATGTTTATGTGTGTGTGTGTTCTTGTATGGGTATCTTTGTGAGGACCAAAAACCTTGAACACTCCTTGAAGTAGTTTTGAGGGTTATGACTTGGTTGTAAGGTTAGGGTAAGAGTTGAGTTGAAGTTAAGGTTAGGGTAAAGGTAAGGGGCTAGGGATGTACTAAGAATGCTGTGCAAACTTGTGTGTGTGTGCACTTGTATTTGTCACCTCTTTTGGACTTTTCTGGCATGTGTGTGTGTGTGTGTGTGTGTGTGTGTGTGTGTGTGTGTGTGTGTGTGTGTGTGTGTGTGTGTGTGTGTGTGTGTGTGTGTGTGTGTGTGTGTGTGTGTGTGTGTGTGTGTGTGTGTGTGTGTGTGTGTGTGTGTGTGTGTGTGTGTGTGTGTGTGTGTGTGTGTGTGTCACAGACTGTGTGGTGCCATACAAACCCCTGGTGTAATAGTAGACAGTCGTGTGTGCTCATTTATCCCTCTCATGTCATGTGTGTCTGCATGTTCATACCTGCAGGACGTCTGTGCTCGATAATGCAGGGATAATGTTCATTATCATCACACAAGACAGGCACACACACACACACGTGTAAGCACTGTTTGATGTTTTTTCCTTTTTATCCTAACATTTAAAAAATATATATTTCTGTTTTTATGGACACTTTATTAGGGAAATGAAATGTTTAACAGAAAAAGCAAAAGCAGAACCATTATTAGAAAATTCCTTTTAGAAACACTGTTTTGGGGTGACGGTAGCTCAGTGGTAGAGTGAGTTGTCTTTCAACTCGAAAGTTGTGAGTTCGCTAGTCTACATGCCAATGTGTCCTTGGGCAAGACACTTAACCCCACGTTGCTCCTGTGGGCTGTGCCAGCAGTGTGTGATTGGTTATGAAAGACGAGTGACAGAAAATGTGCCGTGTGAATGTAGCGTAAAGCAGCTTTGAGTGGTCATCAAGACTAGAAAAATGTGATATAAATACAGACCATTTACCATCAAATTACCACAGCGTTTGTTTTCCATGTCTACGAGTTTATTACACTTCAGTTAAATTAGCTTAAGTATCTTGGGTGACAGAACATTTCCATGAAATGAATTAATCCACCCCCAAAAGTGACTTGTGCCATTACATTCATGTGCATATACGTGTGTTTTTCTGTCTCCGTCTCTTCAAAGGCGACTCGGCTCAATCACTCCTCACATCCTCTGCGATTACACGTGAGATGAGGCTTCTAATGAGAACGGTGACAAAGCACTTTTTCTCTCATCACAAGATCTGGTGTAAGTAATCAAATCACAATCAGCAGAAGTTCGAAACGATTGCTCTCACCTCTCTCTCGCCCTCCCTCCCTCCCTCCCTCTGCCTTCATTCATTCATCCTGTCTCTGATTTCCCTTTGCAGTTTTGTTTTGTGTCGGCTGGATGATTAGAGAGCCAGGATCATACATTAGTTGCCATGGAGACCAGGTCTCTGAAATGTTTTTTTGTTCTGTTCCTCTCCTCCCACTCCCCTATCTTACAATGCACTGTGTTGTTCAACCTTCATGAAATGATGCAAAGAGCCTCGCTGAAGTAAAAGAAAAAACACGCCATCATCATTAACCTCAGCCTCCACATGTCAACGCCACATCCATGACATGTGACCTGCACTTGTTTTTCTTTTGAAAACGTGCAGCTACAGGAAATATAAAACATGTTTTTTACGTGATAAAAGAGAGGGATTAGGTATCGTAAATACAAGAGACTAAGTTCAGAGCACATTAATAAAAAGTTTCATGAAGAAGTAATTCAACTACATGTCTTCATGTCTTCATTCATCTCAATAAATCAATACACCTTTTAAATACTTTGGGTATTTGCTTCTGTTGATTTTGTATAAAAGTATATTTTAAAAGTATACTTTACAATCAAAATAAAGGATTTCTCCAAGGCTTCCAGTTTGTACTCACAACGTTGATATTTCCCAATCACTTCAAAACATTATCTGGCATTTAGTACTCCCACAAAGCTGTATTTATATTTATTTAACAGAATATGCTGCTTTGCCAGGTGGCGAGGTTAAGTTAAATCATCTTTATTGTCATTATACAAAGTACAGTGGAATTTACTCTCCTTTTATAAATAAAGCTGAATTAAAAACTAGTGAAAAAGATCATACAAACACATACAGACAGACAGAATCAATGCTTTATATGTGTATAAGATTGAGGTGCATCTAGGGGTGGAGTTACCTGTTGCAACCAAATGAATTGGTCAAAATACAAAGAACAGTTAAATTTAAGTGATTTCAAAAGAAGGACGTTGTGTATAATGTGTATAAATGACAGTGAAAAGACGATGCACAGAACAAATGCATGTGTTTTTAAAGACACTTGTAGTGTCAATTACTGCATGTGAAATGTTTTTCAGTATGTATCAATCAAAGCTAAGGGGACCAAACAAATTGGAAAAGTTATGTAACACTAGCTATTTCATCAAATGTCTCAAATATTTAATGCCTACAGTTGTTCACTAACAACAAAAAAGGATAAAAAAAAAGGTCAAAAGATCAATAAAAGTCCAAGCAAATGAAAAAGACAATACTAGTGTGCTAGTGTAAACAAAACATATAAATAAATTAAAAAGGCTTAAAAAGGCTGAAGATGAATAAATATGATAATATGATAATAAGTTCGAAACAAGACTGAGTGACAAAACAAATAAAAGTGAAAGTATGTGCAGTGTCTGAACTATATGCCTAACTTAACTAAATAAGAATTCACAGTGCTAAAGAAGCTGAGACAATATTTGTGAGACGGTTCCCCCAAGGAATGATGAGTAATAAATACAACAATAACATTGTACAGATCATATTATCTCTCTGGTAAACAAACCCATCTATCAATACAGAGTAAATGTATTCTCCACTGTGGTTTAACATTGTTTTCGTGCTGCTACATCACATATTCCTTTTAACGTGTGAGTTTGAGTGTGACAGCTTTTTATTTATTCATTTATTTATTTGCTGAGAGAGAGGTAGCAAAAAAAATGTGATTAATAGTGCAGAGTAGAGAGATGACAAAGCAGTGCAAAAACTAGGCCATGCTTCAATTATGAGAGATGGGAATATTGATCCCAGCTGGACCCAATTTCACACCTACACACACACACACAGGCACACCCTCAACGAAGCTGGCCTGTACACACACAGTGTGCTGTTTTAACAAGTATGTTGTTTTTACTAGTTTTTCTAAGTATGTTGTTTTTACTAGTTTTTCTAAGTATGTTGTTTTTACTAGTTTTTCTAAGTATGTTGTTTTTACTAGTTTTGTGCAGTTCTTCACAGTATCGAGGCTGCACAGGAGACACACTAGCTTTGTTAACAGCAGTAGAGACATTAGCTTGGTTAAATGTTAGCTTTGCTAAAGCATTCAAACATACTGCACAACTGTTTTTACCTGTTTTTCCAAGTGTTGTTTCTGCTAGTTTTTCTAAGTGTGTTGTTTTACTAGTTTTGTCCAGTTCTTACCACCATCAGGAGGCTGTTCAGAGACACTATCTCTGTTAGCAGCCGCAGAGATGTTAGTTTGGTTAAATGTTAGCATTGCTAAGTCATTCCAACATACTGCACCACCTTAACTGTGTAGAACTGTATATAAAAGTGTTTGCCAGTCACTCACAAGTAAATTGTATGCACCTAGTGCTTGTCCCCTATGATGGCTAACGTTGTAGCGTAAATTTTAGCATAGACTAAACTTGAATATCTACAACAGTATGATGCTTATTGATACTTATTGAACTAATTAGAAACCAGTGTGAATATAATACCAGTTTTACCAGCTCTAGTTGAGTGTGTGTGTGTGTGTGTGCGGCAGCTGCACACTATACATAGCCCCCCTGCTCCATTTAAAGGTTCTAATAACAGCAGAATTACTATCTAATCTTCCACAGCAGGTGGTTCAGACAGAAATAAAACGTCTGAAGCTCCAGTTTCGCTCTGACGACCCTTAATAACATCACATTCTTTCCATTGTTTCTTTGTTTTCATTTCAGTTCATGCTGCAGTGATGTAATTTTCAAGTCCCCATATCTGCACCTTGGAAGGTATTCTTTATATACTTGACAGTGATGTCTTGCCTTTTCTGCATTATTATTATTATTTTGTTATTTTTTAAATCCATGTAAACACATACTACTGTATTATAATTTACCTATGTATGGGTAGTTATGTTCCTCAGATGATAGATTTTTAGCACTTTGTGATCCCCTGACTTTCCCACTTATATAATGTATTCAGATTTTCATGTATATCCTTTCATATCACTAATTTTGTAAATCCTTTCACATCACTAATTTAGCAATCAACCTTAAGCAGTCTTCTTAATTGTTCTGTCTTGTATTAATTACAAATGTGTACTAATTAACTATCAACTGTATTTAATGTTTGACCTGTCTTTCTGGTGCATTATAAAGGCAGCTACAGCAGTCTAATGCGGATTTGTTGTCTGGCCCTGGTTTCTTCCGCGGAGACACATCGCAGGGAACCCTGCGCGCTGCGGTGGCCTGCCGGCCTGCGCGCGCCCGCGGAGGGAGACTGCATCCGAAGAAGAAGCCTCCGGTGCGGCTCTACTTTCCAGCGGCATCATTTGGGAGACGGTCGGTGGAGAAGCAGCGGAGGCTGCGCGTCATTTCAACCTTTAATGCCGGTTAAAATAAGACATTGTTTCATTTCCAGCTGAACACAGTCCCCGCCAAGGTGCTCCATGAAACGCTGCCTTGTCAAGTCCCCCTTCTATGCCCGCTCCTCTTAAGGAAACACAATACTGTAGGATTTTATGTTGTTTTAGTCGCAGAGATAGCTGTCATCTGAAGGGATCCATTTTAGTTTTTTCCTTCTCTTTATCAGACAGTTTTTGGCCGCCTTTTAAACAAACTCTTCCGGTTATAGAGATTCATTTTTGCTTGAGGAGACCCGACTGACAACGCCAAAATGGGGGTAAGTGAAAGACATTTCTCGAACTCTCTTTTGCTTTTAACCGTGATAAAAAAAATGTCGGGTTTTGGTGCAGTTAGCGGTGCAACGTTAAACGGGGAAGACACGTGTGACATTGAATGCATCATTATCTGTCAAACTGTTAGTGTGTGATTTCCACTGACAATCACACAGCAGGGTCTATTTTCCTCTAAGAAGGCGTCACATCTGGTTAAATTATGTTTTGCTTTTTTTTTCTGCGCTAACTCAACGCTGATATCATAGAACGCTTTACAGTTCGTACCATTGTTGAACACTCGCTTTTTGTGCGTTATCTTTCGGAGAAAACCTGCGCCGAAGTAGAGTCGATAGAACCGGCGGAGGGCGGTAACGCGTTACAGTAACGGTACCGTAATCGTCCTATCACTCTCCGAGTCAAATTCACGTTCAGTGTGTTTCTGCCTTCACCACAGAACAACAACAAAAAGCAGGAAATTAATGAAATATGCATAATATTAGTGCACGTTCACGGGGGGGGGCGTGGATACTTTCACAGTTTCAATTTGAACCACAGAGGCACAAAATGGACGACTTACATTCACATCATTATTATCGTCATGATTAAAATCAAAACACAACTCTGTTATTTTTAAGTTACAAGCCATTCAATACACCACATTAGTGCAGAATGATGGGGAAACGTAATGTAACGAGTAACTGTGCAAATCAGATCGACGCAGGCCCATGCAGTTTATAATTACCGACGTCATTTCATTTCTTTGTATTTATTATAAGAAGGTAAAAATGAAAACGGCATTTATCCAGCTATGATTCAAAGTAAATACATTTATTATTAAATCTGTTGCCAGGAGCTGCAGTTGCTCCAGGGAATAAGTGCTCGATTATTGTCAGACAGCATGAAATCATATAAATGTAATCATGTCATCATGTCATGTTCATAAGGCACTATTATGGTCTGCTGGTGAAAATCCGCAGCCTGGACTGCGGAATAATCACGTTGTTGATCCAAGTCTGACTGCAGCAACTCCTCATCATCAAATACTGTGTGTGTGTGGTTCTTGTCATTTATAGTCCTTACAAAAGAGAACACTGGGATTAATAATATGATTCACATTATGAGAATGTGAAGTGGGAAATATGCAGGTAGATTATATGATCAGGGCTGGGAATGAAAACCATGTAATCCCCCCCCCCCTTGGATTTGAGCATTTGGTGCGCTTTCATTCAAACATTACATAATGCGACAGTGCAGTCCCCTCACTGTCATTGATGGTGCTGCTCTGCTCAGAGACAGCTCTGGTCTGGAAAAGCACAAGAGGACACAGACAAGTGCGTCAAAATGGTCCCTCAGCGATGCCCAATCCTGCTTTTACCCCTACACACTCATGAAAATGTATAATCCCAGAGGAACATGAGTGTAGACACAACCAACGCCTCCACTGTCTGGTTGTAACTCCCCAAAAACCTCAGTAAACCATGCGGTCATGGAGGACATCCTGACTTGGCCACCAAATTTAGGTGTCATGATGTAATTTATCATAAAAATCCACCGTTGTGATCCCGTTGCACTATTATAGTAAAGTTTTATCCAGTGTCCATATTCTGTGTTGAGGTTTTACAACTCTGTATTTATTGTGTTTGCATTATAGTATCAGTTGTTGTGTGATGTCGAGCCTATGAATTGCCTTACATGCACTGGAGGACAACTTCAGCTCCATTTCTACGTGGTGTCATGCTACATCCCTGCTAATGGAGTATGATGGGTCTCTCCTCTGCTCCACATTGAGGTTCAGGGAGGAGGAGGAGGGCTGGGATGAGAAAGGCCAAGTTGCTGAAACGTAGCCAGCTCTGTCACGGTCTGAAATCCTGTCCAGCAAAATCGCCAGAGGGAGAGACACGTACAACTCCAGCTACAGCAAAGGAGGATGGTGCGTGTGGGGCGGGAGTGGAAACTCCCATGATTTTGCCAGCCGGCTGGGAGGAGTAAGAGCAGATTTGGGTGAAATGGGCGTTGGCGGGGGGGATGGGGGAAAGTCTGAGGTAGGTTCAGTTGACGAGGCAGCAGGGCCAAATTGATCTGGTCCAATCAATTGATGCACGGTGTCACTGCTGGGGGCAAGTATCGGGTTGGTGGGTGAAAAGAGGAGATGATGCGAAGGTCGGTCGTCTGACCTCATAGGGAGCAGGGCCAAGTTTTAAGCAAAACCAACTGAGACATTTTCCAATTACCAGACTGAAGAGACTTAATTTATATTTTTTATCAAGGTTGTGTAGACAAATAGAAAAATATTGTGACTTCCAAATGGGATCTTATAGTGGATATACATTTTTGGGTACAGAGGAGACCTTATAAAGTGGCATGACTGGCACCATTTGCCCTACTGCTGTAGCCCATCTGCTTCAGTGTTTGTCGTGCTGTGGTAATTTGAGTTTCTTTTACATTCTCTATCATTTTGAGCCAGATATTTTCTATTTTGTTTGGACCAATGTTTGTTGTAAACTAGAGCAGGCTGTCTTGCAGTAACAGTTGTGCCAAACAAAGTCTTTTAAATCTTGTTCCCCATTTCTGATGCTGGAGTTGTTGCCATGTGATTGACCTGTTAGATATTTAAGTTAAAAAGCAGGTGCATCCAATAAAGTGGCCAGGGAGTGTATATATCCAGTATTTAGTGTAGTCATATCTGATCTCTATTGAATCAGAATTTAAAAATGTGGCAGTAATCTGAGCATAGTCTTTAAACTGACTGATGAGAGGCAAAGGGAGATGCCTTTGTGGTGAGTCACCTTGAGAAGGGTGAGTACTGGGAAAGATGGAGGAGCTGTGAAGAATGCAAGAGGATGTGGTGGGACACTAGCTGCTCATGTGCAGGGATGACACAGAGGAAGGAGCAGATTTTGTAGTCAGAGAAGAAAATGGAGCAATGCACACTGAAGGAGAAAAAGACATGTACAAGGAGAAATGCATGATCTGATATCCCATCATACACTGGGTGCGGAAGCTTCAGAGGCAGAGCCAATGGCAGTGGAGAAAGGATTGTGCGTGTTGTGACTGTGTGAGTGTCAGAGGGGGGAGGCTCTCACTCACTCATGGTGTCTAATCCACACATGATGAAGATATTGATTCACGCAGCAGTAGTAGCATCACAATGTCTCTTCTCTGTAGTGGCTCCATTTCCATCCGCACACTTTACATTGTGCAGGTCAATTTCAGAGAACTAAAGGAAACATTAGTCGAGTTGAACAGATAGTTACAAGATTCCTTGAATGCATCTTTTAGTGTTTTTGGCATTAGATGTCTGATAGAACACTGAAGTTTCTGTCACTCCCTCACCAAACTGCATAAAGAAATTAAAGGATTTTAGGTGGCATAAACATATGCCGTGTTTCCATCAAGTGAATCAGTTTGTTTTGGTACAGTAAGTACTATTTCCATTAAAAATAGTTCCAAAATAGCCAACCCTAACCATTGCATTTTTTGGCACCCTTCCCTTGCGGTACTAGAGTGAAATGGTATGGTAAGTCAGGGTGGAGCTAGACCAACTCCGACCACAACAGTCAGTTGGTTGGGCGAGAGAAAAATGTCACTCCCCTGCAGTCTATTCTCATACAAGGTCTTGTTGAGATACAGTAGTACAACATCACGCTACTTATCTCGCTGATTTGGCCATCGGGAACAGCCCACACTCCACTTACGAAATAAAGGTACTATTCTTAGTTGAAACGCTAGCCTTACCCAGGACTTTACCATACCAAAGTGTACCGTACTTTACCAAACCAAACCGTACCACCATGGAAACACGGCAGCAGCAGTCGTTGATTTACTGTACCGTAATTATCGTGAACAAAATGATACAGCACATGGCTGTTGGATATCACTTATCTGTTTATGTTCTGCCACGCACGCTGCATCCTCACGTATGTGATTCAAGTTGCACCCTATATGTCCTTTTGGTCCCTGGACTCCGTTTTGTATCATTGTTCCAGTTCGTCAATATCTCATCAGTGCAGACTCTCACCCTCTCGTCCGCCACTAGCTTCCGTCTATAGCGTAGATCCATACTACTACTAATGACTGATCAGGGTTCTGTTGATTCTGAAACAGCTGTAATAAACAGAGTCACTGTGGGCGTCAAGGATAACCGGTTGTCCAAGAGAGTGAAACGTCACTGCTCACTGACCACAGCAACAGTATTACGTAACACACCTTCACATGAGGCACATCATTAGAAAATTCAAACGCCTTCTCCCTCAACCACGTTTGACCTCCAGTTATTTCGATGGAGCCATTGGATTGGATGTTGCTAGGGAACCTTGAATCCCCGCCACCCATTATGCCACTGAAAGTCGATGCCATCAATCAAAAACTGCCATTTTCTATTGCACTCTCAAGCACTGTAGGAGGTGAGATGCTGCTAAATGGTGGAGAAGCAGCACAAAATCTGTGGCGTGCCTTGTTAGAAGTGTTTGCTCGCACCCAGCCTTCATCTATGCAGATTTTTCACACAATCAAGTCACAATATTATTTTATTTATATGGAAAGGCACGTACTTAAAGACAGCATCGTTGTTATTACACAGTCTTCATCGTGAATGTGGCACAGACTCTCTCCTTGTGATTAAACCTCCGTGCAGATGAGTAGGTCAAAGCAGAGCGAGCAGGGAGACAGATGGGCAGCCTGGAGGGAGGAGAATGTCAACAAAGTGCTAGGGTGAAGGGTGTGACAGATGTGGGAGGATTCCTCTTATGGTTTCTGAGTGTGGGTGGGTGTGGGTGTGTGTGTGTGTGTGTGTCAGTCCATCAGTATTTTCTAGGTCAGTCTGGCCACTGATCTGTGTGATAATACATGTGTGGTCACTATGATCCACTGTGACACCAGAACAGCTATGAAACTCCTGAAGTTCCTCCATTCAAAAGAAATAAAAATAAAATGACAGTTTGGTCAGTTTAATATTATTAGATTTAGTTGGAAAATTGGCCAAATACCAATTGGTTCAGAGCCAGAGCGGTTTTGTTTAACTAATGGCGTAATCAAAGAGGAACTGAACTGAATACCAAAGAAAACGGCCCAAACAAATGTGGTAAATGGAAACTAATGAATAGGGCTGAACGATTGTGGATAAATATTAAATTGCCAGTGGATATGATTCACAATATTAGAGGGAATGGTCATTATTATTCTCATTTTCATTCGAAAAACATATTTAAAATGATTACTGAGTGCCATTTGTGCAGATCTGGGAAAAACAAAGATGTTCTCTTGAATAAGATGTGTGCAGATCAAGGCAATACGTAATCTAAAAGGATATTTAGACACACATTTTGGCTTTAACAAATATTGCAATTTTGATAAAATTCATTCTTCAGCCCTACTAATAAAATATCTATGTCTTCGAGATACTAATCAAAAAATAATAATTAAAGATATCTTACAGCTCATTTTAAAATGCCACGTTATGATCATTAGATTGGACACTTTCAGTCATACTTAGATATGTATCTACCTCCTTTAATCTGTTGAATGTATTATTTTTTTTAACCAGAGATGAATTAGTTATGCATGAACAGGGCTTTGTTGCGTTGATTAAATGTGCCTGTTTGATGTCTGAGATTGGACCATTGATTTCAGCAGATTAAAAAATGGCTGACCCCACACCTGTGGTGGTTCTCTGTGTTGCAGAATGTCGACCTGTTCAATCTGTAATCTGTATGGATGCTGCTGAAACATCCTCAGGTTATACAGTCTGTAACAAAACAGTAACTTGGACAAAGATAATCTATTTTGTGTTAAGTGGCATTGAAGGTTATACTCATGTACATCATACAGAAGGGCTGCAACTATTCTTAGCATTATTTATTAATCTTTGCTTGATTAATCCATGTGTTGTTTTGTCCAGAAAATTGTGAAAGCCATTTTTTGCATCCCTCATAATGATGACTTCTGCAGATCAGTCTTGTTTTGTCCAACAAACCCCCCGCAGTAGTCATACATTCAATACATGGAAAAGTAGCTTACACCTCTGGTTTGATTCAGAAATCGGCTGTCGAAATGAAAAGTGGTATCGTGCGGTGAGGTGAATAATCTTGATGATTATCAAAAATCAATTTTCTTGATTTCACCCTGCTCATATTTGTTTAATCCAGTAAAATATTCACTAGTGATTGTGACATTTGTGCCCCACAGTCTGTGTGTGATTCATTAGAGCCCAGTGCTCTTTAGGCAAGAAGAAAATAAATTAAGAAAGGCTGAAATAGTAAAAACAATTAGAAAAACAGAGCAGGCATCATTGGTCTCCAGCAGTGACATGAAATATGTGTTCACTGCATTTGTCAGCGTGCAGTTCAGGTGTGAGCATCAGGGAAAGGAAATGAAGTAGTGAGAGAGCAGCACAGGTGGTCATGCCCATTTTTGCTGCTTTTTATCGTTGCTTTGATTTGACTGGTTAACACTAGGTGTTTCCTCTCTTGTCTTGTTTCAGTTGCAATTAATTCAAATATATTCAGTACATTTATGTCCTGGAAAGAAAGGAATCAATGTCGCCAGTAAGTGAATGAATATGGATGAACGAGAGACGATGTGATGGAGAAAGAGAGAGGGAGAGAAAGGGTGATTGAGATGGGATTATTATTGTTCACTGGGTTAATCTGTCAGTGTAGTAAACAGCAGTAATCTGACGGCCTGTTGCAAGCTACTGCCCGAGGGAAACTATGCACCTCCTCACAGATGGCGGCATACACACACATAAAACGCATATGAATATGTACACACACATGCACACAAAAAGACAACAGCATGGAAACATCATCAGGTATGCAGTCAAGCAGAAAATGAACACATTCACAGATGGAAACAAAATATTCCTAATGGACTAAAAACTATTTAAGGTGTATTACACACTGTAAACTCAATGCACAAAATGCTTAAGTACAGTCCCTGACAAAAGTCTTGTCGCCTGGGTACAAGTTGACCTTAAGTGCCCCTTAAATATATGTCTAATCAATTTTTTTTTACAAGAAATGGCTAATTTTAATCCCAACAGTTTTTGAAGTAATGTTTTGGTGCCAAATGAAACTTCTGAAAAGCATTCTAACGTTCACAGCTTGGTAAAGCCCACTGATTCAGTTTTTGCAAAGACAAAAGTCTTGTCGCCTTGTCATATGATGCACCCAATCCTAGATTACAGCCTCTCCTGTGATCAATAATTGATCAATCAATTAGCGGGTGTGTATAAAAAGAACCCCATCACACCAGACATTCACTTCAACTGCAACTTGACCTCTGACAACATGCCTAAGATTCACCCTGAGACCAAAGCGTTGATTATCAAGAGGCTGAAGACCAGATCCACTGCTGAGGTGGCTGACAACTTCAATGTGTCTCAGCATCAAATACAAAGTGTAAGAAAAAGATTAGAAAAGACTGGAGATGTTTTTGACAAGCCCAGGTCCGGCAGACCCTGCAAGACAACTGCTCGAAAATCCAAGGCCAGCCCCTTTTCCACTGCAGCAGAGCTTCACCAGGCCTGGTCACCTCAAGTCCCCATGTCAACCAGAACAGTTCGTAGAATTCTGTCTCGAAATGGCCTCTGTGCCCAGAAACCATCACTTAACAAAAGGCAATTAAAAAAATGTGTGGCATTTGCCAAGGCCCACAGCCTGCTAAAAGGATGGACGCTGGAAAAGTGGCAGAAGGTGGATTTCTCAGATGAATCTACGGTTGAATTACATCACTGCCGCCGCAAATATTGCAGGAGAACTACTGGAGCCCGCATAGATCCGAGATTCACCCAGAAAACAGTTAAGTTTGGTGGTGGAAAAATCATGGTCTGGGGTTACATCCAGTAAAGGGGTGTGTGAGAGATTTGCAGGGTGGAAGGCAATATCAATAGCCTAAAATTTCAAGAAGTATTAGCTCCCTCTTACATTCCCAAACATAAAAGAAAAAATTTTGCAGCAGGATGGTGCTCCATCGCATACTTCCACCTCTACATCAAAGTTCCTCAAGGCGATGAAGATCAAGGTGCTCCAGGACTGGCCAGCCCAGTCACCAGACATGAACATCATTGAGCATGTCTGGGGTAGAATGAAAGAGGAAGCATGGAAGACAATACCAAAGAATCTTGATGAACTCTGGGAGGCATGTAAGACTGCTTTCTTAGCTATTCCTGATGACTTGTATGAATCATTATCGAACTGCATGGATGCAGTCCTGCAAGCTCATGGAAGTCATACAAGATATTAAATATGGATCTCACAGCACCACTGCTTAATTTGCTGATGTTATGCAGCATATTTTTGTATTTGAAGTAAATTATTTGTTCAATTTTCACATTACTCTCTGTAGGCGACAAAACTTTTGTCTTACCAAAATCTGACCTTTCTGTGTTCATTAAATGATCAATCTTTCTTCAGTGAAGCAAATTTATTTTAGTATATTGAACATGATTTGGGAGGGTTTTAGCTTTCATATGAGCCATTTCTAAAACCAATGGATTAATTTAAAGGTAGGTTATGAGCTGTTTTTTCTACAAAATGGATAAGTGACAAGACTTTTGTCAGGGACTGTATACAAATGGTCAGCAATGTCAGGTACAACATTTTGTATCTGTTTTTCTATGTGGGTTGTGTTCCCAATGGCCATGTCAGCATGAGATACACTCTGTAGCTTGACCTTGTACAGGTGCAGGACATTGAACGCAACACAACAGAGGAGGTTATCCAGCAGCTCTTTTGTGGCTTTGTATATAAGAATTGACTGCCATGGAATATTTACACCGGTCCCAAGGGATTGACTGTCGTACCTTTTTACTCTGGTACCCCAGGAAGGATGCTTAAAAAATGGAACAGATGAGGCTGTTATTTTTGTACTATTTCTAAAGGGAATAATAGTTACTTCCTGTACTGTATAGAAACACAGCTATAGAGGGCAGAGTAAAAGGTGGTAAGACTTGTTGTCAAAGTTACAATTTGTCAAAATCTTTCCACATAGAGTACATATGCTGTGGGTCAAAGTTCAGGCCTAAATCACACTCTGATGTAAAACAGGAAAAAACTGTACTGGGAGACTTGTTGAGATAGTCTGTAGTCATCTTTTCATCCAGGGGTTAAAAAAACAGGTGTTAGACAAGAGGACCAGCCATCAAATCAGTGTAAAACCTCCCTGTCTGGACTAATCCATGTAAGAGCTTTCCCAAAATAAATCTGTCCTCCCCTCTCATCGTGCAGGGTTAAACAGAATCAGACTCTCAATATGTGAATTTGTATCCGGGCAGCACAGCTGTGAACATCTGCTTGATGGTGTCAAGTCATAATGTGTCCGTGGTAGAAAGTGCACTCGGCTGTAAACTGTGAAAATGCCTCTGGCTGATTTTAGTTTAGCTGAAAGTAAAAGTGGAGTGGACGTCATGAGGTTAAACAGGCTGTTTAAATTCTTAACATCGTAGAGATTTCCTCCAGCGGCAGATTCTTTTAATTACCCACACTTCGCTTTATTCGTTTCGCATCCTACACCCAATTAGCATATAATGAGTTGTCTCGATGAGTGTGCTCTGTAATTTGAAAAACACAGTCATTCGACATCCTCGTCTAAATCTACAGTATATTTTCCCGCTGGGCTACAGTTGACATTTTACATTTTTCTGCTTCTCTTTTTGCCTCATGAGACAAAACAATGGGCAGAAAAATGTAGATATTTAGCTGTCAATCATGATAAAAGATTTTCTATTTAATTGTTTTTTTCATTTGAAGCACTAACTTTCCAGTGCAGTTAATGTGGTATGCCTTACTCATTTAATATGAATGTCAACACATATAGAGCAGGTTGTGTTTCACATGGACTGCTCACATCCTGCCTTTCATTCTGACATTTACCTGTTTCCATGGGAGATGCTGCGCTAAGCTGAGCAGCTGGCTGACATTTCACTTCTTTGCTAGAGACCTTCAGGATGTTCATCCTGGTTGGTGCATGCTGGGAAAACTTGTGATTTGAAAAAAAGGTAGTAATCCCCGGAGCAGACTAGCAACGCACGTAAGCACATCATTACTAGCATGTGAAAGCTCAACGGAGCAATATTTTTTTAGGCTGACATTGAGCCAAAGGGCAAAGTAGCGTCACCCTCGAAAAAGCTCATGTATTTCTGCTTCATGTTTTAAATGTAGACAAGTCAACTGTGAGAAAACAACCCAAGAACTGTCATAATTGATCACACCTGCGGGTAAATTATGTCATATTGGTTTGAGGGGTGCAGTTGTAGTTTTTAGCAGCTGTCAGAATAATGTTCGCATTATTAGTGCTGTTAGGCTGTTCTGATGCCTCAATATGAGTTAAATTTTCTGAATCAATAGATTGTCCCAGATTGACTTCTGTGTTGCTTTACAACATCTGTGGACAGCGGGGGGGGGGCTACAATAACATCATATAATCACCATTGTACATTCAAAGCACATTGCTGATTATTTATCTGTCTTGTATTTCTGAAAATACAAGGAATGTTGATTAAGAAGGGTCATTTCATTATTAACTCAGCTAATCGTGCACATTCCTGTGTGAAGCCCTTTAAGATGTAGAAACTTTTAACTTAAGAGAATATGTGATCAAATACTGTAAGTAATTAGTTATTAGGGGTGTAATATTATCGACTGCAAATACTTGACAAACAAAGTTACACAGGTTTAGGCAGAGCTCCACTGAATACCATACTGACAGACGTGTCTGACAGTCTCCTCATGTTTCATACACACAAACACATTGACACACTCTCATTGCTCCCCTCTCTCTCCTGGCCCTTCATTTTCCCCTCATCACCCTCTTTCCTGACTGCTCCTCTCAGACACAGCAGTGTTCTCTTTGGTCTGAATGCCAGCAGCTTAAATAGCTCTGGTGCAAATTGCATTTGAAGTGCAGCCCTTGAAAAAGTCCTGAGCTCCGCTGATGCCAAATCTAATCAGGAAGTGCAGAGTTCCCCCTTCTCTCACCAGGGCTCTGCGGCTAAGTTTGCATCTCAATCAAGACATTTTGACTGCGTCCAAACGTGGAAAGAAAATCTGGATTTGGGAAGCCAAGCACGTTCTATTACGTATTCGTATTAGAGCAATGGTAGAGCGATGACCACTCTTTCCTTTCTGCAGTGCAAAGTGAATTATCTAAATCCGTTGATGATGCAACGTTCGTGTTGTTTGCATCAGTCGTTTGAGAGTGAAAAACCCACGTGAAGTGATGTCACGACAACCAAACGGTGTTGAGAGATTCTTCTAACTCTCCGATGCTGTATCACAAATGATGGACAGTTTTCACATTCTGGTGGAAAGAGCCACCAGAAGGTGAGCAAGGAAGTTGTACTTTCTAGTAACTTCTCAAAATACACTATGTGTGTCACTTCTTTCAAGCTATTGGTTGCTCTATTGCCGTTAAGTTGTTGTAGGAATTTGAATTGTTTGACAGGACCATATTTATTGATCTTTTGTGTGTCTGTCAACAGTATGGACGGTCGGACAGCTACCGCGTGGCCACCACGCAGGACAAGGATGAGAAGGAGTCGCCCAAGAAGGGGAAGGGAGGCAAGGATCTGGATGACCTGAAGAAGGAAGTGCCCATAGTACGTATTCTGCTTCCTTTACTTTCCTTCACAACCTCATTCAGGACATTTCCTGCAACATAACTTGCCTTAGAAGCTGAAGCATCAAATACTGCAGTAGTTAGAAATCCCATTTAAAGTCAGCAGAGCTGTTAGTGTCGAACTTTTCACACACAGAATAACTTAAAGCCTTTTTAAAAGTCCCAGCTGAGCAGATGGATCATTGATAGTGTTACCTGGCTTCACTCCAGCATTTAAAGTCCTACGATCCAGCTGTAAACTAATCTGTCTCTTTAAAACAGACATGAGGGAGATGTAGTATTTCATAGCAAGTGTTTTACAGTTGTGCTACACACAGGTGGTGTGTGCCAGATTTGTATTATCTTACAATTTATTCCTGTTGTGTAAAGGCCTGCAGAAACCCATAGTAGTTTCTTCTGATATGAAAGTATTTGAGATGGTTCAAAAGAACGTGCAGACTCATTTCAGGAATATGATAAATACATAACTAAATAAATACATACATTTAAAACTGCTTCACAGTTTTTTGTTTCTTTCATTCTTTGCAGATGGAACACAAAATGTCAGTGGAGGAGGTTTGCCGGAAATACAACACTGATATTGTTCAGGTAAGTTTTTGTCCAAGTCACTGTTACCAAAGGTTTAACACTTTCTCTGCTTGCCCCTTTAACCCATCCTCCCTCTTTTCCTCTCCATATCCCTCTGCCCGTCTCAAGGGTTTGACCAATGCCAGGGCAGCAGAGTACCTGGCCAGGGATGGCCCCAACGCCTTGACTCCACCCCCCACCACCCCAGAGTGGGTCAAGTTCTGTCGCCAGCTGTTCGGTGGCTTCTCCATCCTGCTGTGGATCGGCGCCATCCTCTGCTTTCTGGCCTACGCCATCCAGGCAGCCACAGAGGATGAGCCCGCTGGGGATAACGTAAGTATAAGCAGGGGTGTAGTGGACAGACGGAAGTTTTTTGGTGCTGATAACTCATACTCATTATTGCATCCACTTTTCACGTTACATTTGAATTTAAACCTGCTTAGCTTTGTTTTATGTGTCTTTTCTCTGTTAAAGAGAACATGAGTCTCAAGGAACATGATGCCTTGTGTGACCTCTTTTTCTCAAAACTGAAAAATATATGACAGATTAGAGGTTAGAGTTATTTAAACTGCACATTCCTGGAGCAGCGACCAAGTACTAGCGAGTCAAGGATGTGAGTGCAGATTATATAAACTGCATGGTGGTTAATCTCACAGCTGCATGGATGGTTTTGGCAAATTTGTGCAATAACAATAAACAACAGGCCGAGGTAGAAGACAGCTGAGATGACACTCTGTCAGTAGTATTGTTTTCAAACTATAGTCCTGATTAATGTATAGTCAAGTAACAGAGTGTAAGTGTATATACAGCACTACTACACTGTAGGTAGGTGTGGGCTCTCTATCCTCCAGCACATCATGTTCCCGAAGAAACCAATATCCTGAGCCACTTCTCCTGAGGGATAATGCTGTGTCAGTGTGTGTCAGGGTTATGTCATCTGTTTTTTGTTGAGTTGTGTCAGGCAGCCGTGCTTTTCACTGACACCTTCCTCTTAGTGTCCACCACAGGGAGCATGAGACCCCTGGTGTTATTCATGTGCGGGTGAGAGAAGGGTGTTCACAGGTCAGCACTGTTTGATGTCAGGTCAGAGAGCAGAGTCATGCTGAGTGACAAGGATGTGTCATACGCCTAAAACATTCAATCACACTATGGTGGAACAGGGCATACAGTAGATGTGAGTCCTGTACAGGAAGGGATTGAATCCTTGTAACTGTGGCTGCATGTCATAAAATCACTAAAACAGAGTAGACAGCACACAGATGAACAGCCTCCAGGTCTGTGTTTGACAGGTCCACAGCGAGGCAGTGAAGTGATAGGTTCAAACTTTGTTATTTCTAGAATTCTAATGTAACAGGAGTGTCAACCTCCTGAACTAGCTTTTTTACCTCTCACTCTCCTCAAAGGCTCAGTGATGACTCACATTTTTATTCTATGTCTCCCCTGTGGTCTATTTTTCTCTCTCCTCATCATCTAATGTGACATATTTTCCTGATAAAGGTGAAGTGGCTTTAATTAGTGTTGTGCATTAAAGATGAAAGCCTCATTGTCCTCTTTCACTCTCTCTATCTCTCTCTCTCTCTGCCTCTGCCTCTGCCTCTGCAGTTGTATTTAGGTATCGTGCTGTCAGCTGTCGTCATCATCACCGGCTGCTTCTCCTACTTCCAGGAAGCAAAGAGCTCCAAGATCATGGAGTCCTTTAAGAACATGGTCCCTCAGGTACTAATTAAAATCCACACATACACTAACAAAAATTGCAATTTTGTAAGACAAAAAAAGGTGGTAGTTTCTGGCATTCCATATGTTTTTTTCACTGTTATCTGTGTTTATCTTCTCCAAAATAATTAGTAACGACATTGTTATATTAGGCATCGTTGCAGACATCCAGTTATAACATGAGCACAACCATTTTATCCCAAATGCTCTACAAAATAAAATAAACAGGGGGTGAATTTTTCGGCAGAGTCGGTTTTACTGCTGCCAAGATTTGCTTCCCCTATTTTATTTAGCCAGAAAGCTTGTTACACGTGTGAAATTAACTCTCATATACAAGAAGACATCCAAATATAACATGAGCACAACTATTTTATCCCAAATTCTTGACAAAATAAAATAAACAGGGGGTGCATTTTTTGGCAGAGCTTGTTTTACATTTTACTTACATTTACATTTTTTACTACTTTTACTTACTTTCTCTAACTAGTATTTTCACAGAAGCTTGCTTTGAAAAAAAACAGTATTATTTTACTGTAATGTTCCTGAAATACTCTCTCTCTCTCTCTCTCTGTGTTTCCAGCAAGCCTTGGTGATCCGTGAGGGAGAGAAGATGCAGATCAATGCCGAGCAGGTGGTGGCAGGAGACCTGGTGGAAGTGAAGGGAGGAGACAGGATCCCCGCTGACCTCCGCATCATCTCCTCCCACGGCTGCAAGGTGAGACACAGACACGCTCCTGTCATTAAAGAGACAGAAGGCACCTCAGAGGCCTGTCAGAAACATAGTATGAGTGACAGTTGTCCGCTCTTTTTTCTGGAAACCTTCTGATAAGTTGACAGATATTTAACATTTGAATTAAAACAGTGAACTGTAGCCTGAATCCTTTTGGAGTTCTGATTTATCCAGAAGCTACAAACCTCTTCTTATATTGTCTTATGTCATATTATTTATGTACCTCTGTTTCTTTCATGTACTCACTTTCTCCTGCTTTGTCCAGGTGGACAACTCGTCCCTCACTGGTGAATCAGAGCCTCAGACCAGGTCACCTGACTGTACCCATGACAACCCCCTGGAAACCCGTAACATTGCCTTTTTCTCCACCAACTGTGTCGAGGGTAAGTTCACCACCTCTACTGTCTCCAAAACCCATAAACAGTATCTGTGTACGTGCATGCGAGCGAGCGAGTGTGTGTGTGTGTGTGTATTCACACATACATTATAGCTGCATGAGTATGTTTGTATTGTTCTGGTTCAGCGCTCTGATAGTTCTGCAAATAAAGACGCCACACACACAGGTTGCTTTGCTTTGATCATGACTCGGCAGTCTGTAATATCACTGGACAGCAGAGGAACCTGATCATGACTCAAAGTGTGACCCCATGTAACCTTGTACCTGTTTTTTTCACCCTGTCTTACTGGAAAGGGCAAATAACCCCAGGCACTATGTTGCTCAAGATGGTAGACGAGAAGAAGAACAGAACACAGCGCCCTCTCATGGACTTAATGTTACATTACATCCAGAGCCTACTTAAAACCCTCATAGCCTTTTCCAGCCTCCATTCATTCATCTTTTCTTACACAATTTTACTCTTTCTTCCTCTTATGCATAAACTATTAAAGATACATATTTACTTCTATAAGAACTACACTCTTTACTCTCTGTTTACAGGAACTGCTCGTGGTATTGTTGTGTGCACCGGTGATCGTACAGTGATGGGCCGCATCGCCACCCTCACCTCAGGACTGGAGACCGGCAAGGTAATATGTTCATTAACAAGACAGAAAACATTTCTTATTAAAAAAAACTATTGTTTTTTTGCACCTTTATTGTTGTTATTCAGTCGCTCATTCGTGTATAATTTCTTAATATAAAGACAGGACTTTTCCTTAAGATGTTTTCTTAGTTATCTGAGCTTCAGTGCATTCAGTTTGTTACTTTCTCCTTCTCCTCAGACGCCCATCGCCAAGGAGATCGAGCACTTCATCCACATCATCACAGGCGTGGCCGTCTTCCTGGGCGTGACCTTCTTCGTCCTGTCAATCATCCTGGGTTACAGCTGGCTGGAGGCTGTCATCTTCCTCATTGGAATCATCGTGGCTAATGTACCTGAGGGACTGCTGGCCACAGTCACTGTGAGTTGGTGGAGAAATAAAAAGCTGTTATTCTGTGTGTGTGTGTGTGTTTGTGGTTTTTGAGGTGAATAGTTGAGGATGAAATACATTTTATTTTTATCTGCTAGAGAGAAACAGGAAGTGTGTGTTTACCAGGTTTTCTACGTGATTCCACTAAGCCACTGTCCTTTTATTGTGCTTTTGTGTATTTATGTGTGATATGTGTTCTTGTGTCTTCTCAGTTTCTATTGTGTTTGTGCAGACTTGGGTATATTTAATTACACAAGGGCAGAAAACAATACGTTATTTTTGACACAGCGATGCCCAAACAGCGCAAGTGTCATGAAACACAAACACAAAGGCGCTCACTTTGTATTGTAAAAAGCCGCACCGTTGTAAATATTGTGATTAATTATCTTGCACTTCCAATGGAAAATGTAATCCAGATCAGATATTTATGAAAAGTTTGCAGTTTCGCTCATGTCTGAGAGTGTTTTGTGCTGGTGTACAGTAAACGTGTGTTAAAGAGTGTTGTGGCTTTTCGTCTCATCACATGTGCAGTTTGTTTTCACCTCTGCTTCCTCCTGTTGTCCGTTGTTGTTGTGTTTGTTCTATTGTGCACTTGTATATCTTTGTATTTATGTGCTTTAACATTCTAGTGTTTGTCAGTGTGTGTATTTGTAGTGACGGTGGTGTGATGTTTGTGTATCTCTGCTTCCATCCCTCTTTTTAAAAGCAACCTCCTCCATATGTGTTTGTGTATCTGTTTCTCTCTCCGTCTTCCTCCCTAGGTTTCGCTCTATCTTTTCCAGAACAGTCGTGGTGCCGTCTGCAATGACAACGGCTAGCTAATGTAATTACTTTAGGCAAATAACCTTGAACTGAATTCGGCCGCTGCTTGGCCTTTGCTAGTTCTGTCTGGCTCGTGGTTTATGCCGCATTTGGCATGATGATATGATGATGCACCGCTGCTTGGCTTTGCTGCTTCACTCGTTTGTGCCTCATGTTTTCTCTGCATCGCTTGTTGGGCTGTGTTTTTGTTTTTTTCATGCGTGGGCAGGATTTATAGTGCATATTGCTGAAGGATAAACAGGATGAACATCTCCAGGTGTTTTAGTTCTCAGATGTCTGGAAATGTTCGAATTAACAGATTTGTCTACTTACTGGCAGTTTTTTCCACCCTGGAGATTTTCATTTGTTTCTTTAGTTTACAACTTAAACGCTAATTATCTTTCTCTCGTTTTCCTTTGATTTGTTTCTTTTTCTCCACTTTTGTCATATTGTCCTCCCCGCTCTGCCGTCTCCCGTCTCCCGTCTCCTCTGCTTTGGTCTCTCCTCTCTCAGGTGTGTCTGACGCTGACTGCTAAACGAATGGCCCGCAAAAACTGCCTGGTGAAGAACTTGGAGGCCGTTGAAACTCTGGGCTCCACCTCCACCATCTGCTCCGATAAGACGGGGACGCTGACCCAGAACAGGATGACCGTGGCCCACATGTGGTTCGACAACCAGATCCACGAGGCCGACACCACTGAGGATCAATCTGGTGAGAGTTTCCACTCGCTCCCGCTTCCATTAAAACACCGTCATCCTGTGAGGTAACAGGAATGTTATGGCGTTGCATAAACCAGTGATCAGCGTCACATCACATCACTGTTGATACAGTACAGTTTTTAGATTAATTCATTGGTTTTATTCAGTTCTAAACACCACTGGCTTTCGGCAACCCCCAAAGGTATATGGCAGATTTAGATACTTGAGATAACTTTTCTTTTTGTTTCCCCCCAACCCTTTTTAGGCTCTTCATTCGACAAGAGCTCCACAACATGGGTGTCTCTGGCTCGCATCGCTGCCCTGTGCAACCGCGCCGTCTTCAAGGCCGGCCAGGAGGCACTGCCCATCCTGAAGCGTGAGGTGGCCGGAGACGCCTCAGAGTCCGCCCTGCTCAAGTGCATCGAGCTGTCATGTGGCGCCGTCAAGATCATGAGGGACAAGAACAAGAAGGTGGCCGAGATCCCCTTCAACTCCACCAACAAGTATCAGGTCTGTCACCGGCTCGCAATAACATGGACTGAAACTAGGACCAAGTTGTAATGCTGACACTTTGTCCCCCATCAGCTCTCGATTCACGAAACAGAGGACAAAACCACAAGCCCTTACCTGCTGGTGATGAAGGGAGCTCCAGAGAGGATCCTTGACCGCTGCTCCACCATCATGATGCAGGGCAAGGAGCAGCCCATGGACGATGAGCTGAAGGAGGCTTTCCAAAACGCCTATTTGGAACTGGGAGGACTGGGAGAGAGAGTACTGGGTAAATAATTAAACAGTTGGGATAATAATAAATCTGTAATCTTATAGCCTCGTCATGTCACTTCCTCGTGTTTCATTCTTAATCCTTTCTTCTTTCCTAACTCCTTCAGGTTTCTGTCACGTGTTCATGCCAGAGGACAAGTACCCCAAAGGCTTCGCCTTCGACACAGATGACGTCAACTTCCAGACAGACAACCTTTGCTTCGTCGGCCTCATGTCCATGATTGACCCGCCCCGCGCCGCCGTGCCTGACGCCGTGGGCAAATGCCGCTCTGCTGGCATCAAGGTGGGCGGTTGTTCAAACCTGACATTTAAATGTCCAGTGTGTAACATTTCGAAGGTTTCATTGGCAGACATTGAATACACTACCCACACGAATGCTCTTACATGTTTATAATAGCTTTAAAATAAAAGTTAATTGATTTTCCTAGCCTTTAGTAAATGTTTGGAATGTACCTTAGGTAGAGACAGAGGT
The DNA here is from genome assembly GCF_019176455.1 of Solea senegalensis. NCBI lineage: Eukaryota > Metazoa > Chordata > Actinopteri > Pleuronectiformes > Soleidae > Solea > Solea senegalensis. The sequence continues at coordinate 14,898,246 of NC_058039.1, read as the reverse complement.
CACCAAGATGGTGAGTGCAGATCATTGCACCCTCCTAAATGTGAAGGCTGTGGTCCTATGAAAACTTCTTAATTATTCCTCTTTCTTTCTACTCTTAAGTTTCTACTGTTGTCCTTCTCTCTTCTCATCTGTTCCTCCTCTTCTTTTTCAGGTCATTATGGTGACTGGTGATCACCCAATCACAGCCAAGGCCATTGCTAAGGGTGTGGGCATCATCTCCGAGGGCAACGAGACAGTGGAAGACATTGCTGCACGCCTCAACATCCCCGTCAGCCAGGTCAACCCCAGGTGAGATGCAGGAAACATAATTTAGCTGCAGTTTTATGTTTATATGTAAGGACACAACTGATTCATTTGCCTGGTCTTTGTTGTGCAGGGATGCCAAGGCTTGTGTGATCCACGGCACAGATCTGAAAGAACTTTCCCAGGACCAGATGGACGATATTTTGAAGAATCACACAGAGATTGTCTTTGCCAGAACCTCGCCTCAGCAGAAACTCATCATTGTGGAAGGCTGCCAGAGACAGGTACTTTAATTATCACATATTTATAGACAGGTTCACACATATGTACTGTACCTGTGAAAACAATGGCTTGTCATGAAAGAAAGTGTTCTGTGTTTTTTTTTGTTTCAGTGTCCAAATGGAAATTAAAACTGTCTTATTTGCTCTTTTTTCATCAGGGTGCCATCGTGGCTGTGACAGGTGATGGTGTGAACGACTCCCCCGCCCTGAAGAAGGCTGACATCGGCGTTGCCATGGGAATATCCGGCTCAGACGTGTCCAAACAAGCCGCCGACATGATCCTGTTGGACGACAACTTTGCCTCCATCGTCACAGGAGTAGAAGAAGGTAAAAGGAAAAGCAACGTGATAGATTGTGCCTGTGGCGACTGTGAAGAAGAGGACGCGAGGTGACTTTTCATGTTGCGTTACTCACGTCTTGAATCAAGCAAGACACAGATTTTCAGAATTTACCTGGTCGTCCATCTCCTCAGTCACTTCATGAAAAGCCTCCCTCTTCACAAACTTAAGATGCACACATAAAACCTAAACCTAAATAAAGGCGGGGTACAAGGCGGAGTTTAAACATTTTAACTCGAGGACGCGATTCATTGTATGTAACTAACGTTTGTCTCCACAGGTCGTCTCATCTTTGACAACCTGAAGAAGTCCATCGCCTACACGCTGACCAGCAACATCCCTGAGATCACCCCCTTCCTGTTCTTCATCTTGGTCAACATCCCGCTGCCCCTGGGCACCATCACCATCCTCTGCATTGACCTGGGAACTGACATGGTGAGAGAAACGCATACAGTGAAGCAAGTGGCAACACAGGGACGCCAGACACATACACGTATGGCAGCACACTCGCTGCTCTAACATGTCTGTGTCCACTCATGCACAGCATGTTTTCCTTTGAACATTCACGCATTCACAGTTTCAACCAGCAAACGTGGCAGGCATGTACTCAGGTGGCTGAATGTTCACAGTTAACGCACACTGCCGTTCAGCTAGAATGAATAAAAGAAGCCAGAATGTTCATGCTTTGCTGGTATATAGTAGCATTGCAAACTATGTATGAATGCTGAGACTCTTTCGTCATGTATGAAATAACAGACTTCACAGTATTTATTTAAACAGTGAAAGAGATGAGGAGAAATCTCCTAAATCTAACCTGTGCTTCATGTGAGCATTAACAGGTTTAAGCGATGAATCAAAAGCCAGCACTTATGTCGATTGAATGTAGTATGGACAAAGGACACTAGGGGGCAGTGTGGGACCGCCACTGAAATGTTCTCAAGAGTAAATGGGTTCTATTGAAATGCGCTGACTGCACATTTCGAGTCATTTAAAAGCATCAAAGGAACAATAAACAACAGAGAGGCAGAGAAATTCAATGGACAAAGAACATAATCTATTTGTTGTGAAGGCATCTTGTAACGTGTATAATGTTTAACATTCAGAAAAACAACAACATTCTCTCTGTCTCCTCTGTCAGGTACCAGCCATCTCTCTGGCCTACGAAGCAGCAGAGAGCGACATCATGAAGCGTCAGCCCAGGAACCCACTGAGAGACAAACTGGTCAATGAGAGACTCATCAGCATCGCCTACGGACAGATTGGTAGGTCCATGTTTGTCATTTAACATGCAGTCGTCAGCACAGAGAACAGTGGGTTGAAGAAAATAGACACAGACTGACTCTGTGTCCCCACAAAGAAATATATAGGATTTTACGGTTAAACTGATTTAATTTAAAGCTCAAACTGTGTGATTCTGCAGGAATGATCCAGGCACTGGGTGGTTTCTTCGCCTACTTCGTCATCATGGCCGAAAATGGATTTCTGCCGTCGACACTCGTCGGCATCCGGCTCAACTGGGACGATCGTTCCAACAACGACCTGGAGGACAGTTACGGGCAGCAGTGGGTAAGAATGATCCCACACTATACATATCATACATATTCAGAGACGTGTGTTGCCTTGAAAATCACACCTCATATTCTTGTGTCCTCGCAGACCTACGAGCAGCGCAAGATCGTGGAGTTCACTTGCCACACGGCTTTCTTCGTCAGTATCGTGGTGGTGCAGTGGGCAGATGTCATCATCTGCAAGACCAGACGTAACTCTGTGTTCCAGCAGGGCATGAAGTGAGTAACCATGCATATCATCTGGAAAAAAAACCCAAAAAGAAACAGTGACGTGGAACCAAAATGAACCAAATCAGCGCAGACATCTGATCTGATGTCTTAACTGTCTGTGGTTGTCGCAGTTCCCTCCAGTCTCCACTAGGTGTCACTTGAAAGTCAGGGTTTACTGACACACCTTTAATTTATGGCCCTAATTCCAGGCTATGTTTGGTCGCTTCTCTCCCCTCCATCTTGTCTTTATTGTCCTCGTCTGTCCTCTCCAGGCAGCATTTGCAGTTCACACAAACCCACACGCTGGATTTATAGATTCTACAGTCAAGTTTAAAACCATTTACCAAGTCAGACGTACATTTAAATCTGTATTTATGTCCCTCCATGTCTTTTATTCTCATCTCCAACTTGCATTTGTTTTCTTGCAGGAATAAGATTTTGATCTTTGGCCTGTTTGAGGAAACAGCTCTGGCTGCTTTCCTGTCCTACTGCCCTGGCATGGACGTGGCACTACGGATGTACCCACTCAAGTGAGTCACGTCACACATTTCACTCAAAGAGTGAATCAACACAATAATGACCCATGTTCGTGTTTATGTTCAGGGCACAAATAAATGTTTATTTTCCCCCCTGAAATCATAAATCACAGTTATTTTCAGCGTCCTGCTCACGTTGTCTCACGTTGTCTCACGTTGTGTCTCGTTGTCTCTCTCTCAGGCCCAGCTGGTGGTTCTGTGCGTTCCCGTACAGTTTCCTCATCTTTGTTTACGATGAGATCCGAAAACTCATCCTTCGCCGAAACCCTGGAGGTACAACCACACGCAAAACACCACACACACGTCTGCACACATGCTGCTCCATTTCTTGTAAAAATGTTACTCCTCTGGTAGGTAACTATTCTCTCTGTCTCCTTTTCTCTTGTTTTCCTTCTTTCTTCCTCTCTCTCTCTCTGCAGGATGGGTGGAAAAAGAGACTTACTATTAAATTATCAAAGCATCATTTACTTCTCACTCCGTCATCCCTGTCCCCTGAACTCATCCCTCCTTCTCTAACCCCTATCTCTCTGTCCTTCCTTCCTTCCTTCCTTCCTACCCACCCTCCATCCATCCTCACACTGTACATGAAACTATGTTTACTCCTCCATCTTCCATCATGTCCTAAAGAAATATACAAAAAAAAAGCAAACACCAAGATGATGAGAGGACCAACGACAGAGGAAGAGAGGATGGGGGAGGAGCGGCGTTGTGAATCTTCCCTCTCTTCTTTCTCTCTCTCTCTCTCTCCCTCTGTCCCGTTTTTATTATTATTTTCTATCCAAAATCACCACAGCGTTATTCTGCCACTTAGACTGTTTGCTTATTATTATGTACTACAACGATTAAAGATTACAACGTCAAAAAAGTTCCGACTGTTCCACTGCGATCTCGCCAAAGCAGGACGACAACACGGCAGCTTGTCTCCACTCTCTATTGCCACGTTTTGGCAGGCGAGTGGCGTCTCCTCTCCCTCCTTTTATTTTTCCTGTCCTTTTCCCTGCCAGAGAAACGTCCAGCTCTTTAATCACTGCCATCTCCTCCTCTTTTACTTCTCTCTCCCTCTATTTCTACTTAACTCACTGCCAGTCTTCTTCTACTGCCATCCTCCCTCCTCCCTCTTCCTCGTCTGTCAATAAAGAATCTATCTCTCCATAAAACAGCAGCACCACTCACTCACTCACAAAAGGTCACATGCTCTCTTAACTCCCTCGTTTTCCTCCCTGCGTGTTTTTTAAATAACAAACTTGTGCGTAAAAAATGTTTTTCTTTTTTTTTAAGTTTGGAGTGGGTCTGAGAGCTGCTTGTTTTCATTCGGACATGACAAAGCCCACTCTCTCCCACTTCCTCTTCTTCCTCCTCCTACCTCTCCTCCTTTTTCTCTCTCTCTCTCACACTCCTCCCTTCACCCCGCCCCTTCTGTCCCTCTCTGTCCCTCTATCTGTCTGTTTGTGAACTCCGTGCAATCCCTCCGTCCCCCGTAATATACCTCCCGCCCGACGTTCACCGCCTGCTTCCTCTCTACTCTCCCTCCCCTCCCTGTTAGGAAAAAAATAAAAACCCCACAATCTTTCTGTGTCCTCGGAAAAAGAGATTTCTCTCAAGTTTCATTATTTAAGTCAAGTGAAATATGGAAATATAAGACACAGCACATACATGAACCTGCCAAACAGCAGCAGATACAAGAGGAAAAAAAAATGAAATAAAACAGAAGGATCTCTCTTTTTTCAGTTTGGTCTCCAGTTTGTTTTTGGTGTGGAGTTTTGTCAGAAAATGGAAATAAATGCTGTGACCAACTCTTATTTGCAGTAGTCGAGTGTCAGTTCTATGAAAAGATGCAAACACATCACAACGTCTGTTTCACGTTCGGTCAACATGCTCTGATTTTAGTAGAAAAAGAATCAGCAGAAGAAGAAGAAGAAGATGAAGGAATCCGGACTCGAGATTAAGGATCCTGGATTTCATAATCGACTCCTGTAACAGGTATCAGATTACAGCTTGTTTTCTAGCAAAATAAATATGTTCATCTTCAGGTTCATTTAGAGACTGAAACAGAGCTTCTTATTAAACACAGCTAGATTCTCAGTTTACTTTTTTTACCCCTATATAACTTTAAAAAATTAAGAGAATCATGTCACACATAAACTTATTTGGTGAACTGACCCAGAAATTATGCTGAATTATATCACTTGGCAAATCCTCCAACTTACTTTTTTCTCTACTATAAGACATTTTAAATGTAGGTATATTAAATATATATAAATAAAAAGACACTCATCTTAATTTACCACCCTAAGTGACGTTAAAGCAGCTAAAAATTATGATAATGAGCATAAACACTTTTATCTCTCAACAAGTACAACATGTTGTTACTAACTGAGCACCAGGATTTTATATCTACATTTACAGTGTTATACTATGCATCAAATAAAATGTATTCATATATCACAAAATCACTGCATAGAACGTCTAAAGAGAAACCCGACAACTTCATAAACGTGTATTTAAACAAAAGTCCTTCATGTAAATGTATCCGTAAATGTTAGTGACTGGAAAACAAGAAGTGATCGATACAGAGACTGAAACGGGAAGAAGAGGAGGAGGAAGAAGAGGATGAGGATAACAGTGAAGTGACAAAATAGGTGACCTATATCCCAGGGTTAGAGTGTGTGTCTGTGTGAAGTGGATAGCACTCATTTGCTCTGTGAGCCTTGTAATAGTATTCATGAAACACAGACACCTCTGCTCTCACTCTCTCTATCACACACACACTCATAAAGACTCATGTGTTCACACGAGGAAGCATGAACATGTCAAATAATGACACCACGTACTCTATATATTGAATTAAGATAAAAACAAATCTATTGGTTTTGGTCTTTAGTTGCACTTTTGCTTTAAATATGTGGGACATTAAGGGTTTGTTTTTGTTATTTTGTCATTTGTGTAGGTTATCGAGCTACAACTTCCTCAGATATGAAAGCATAAAAGGACAGTAAATACTAAAGATCTGAGGCATTAAAATGAGAATTAGTATCAGTCGGTGGCTGTCGCCTGCAGATTGTCTTTTATCAGTCTGCGACAGAGAGATAAAGCACAGGGGGAAATCAGATTTAAGGAAATCAGAAACACACGCACACATGCGAGATAAAAAAGAAAAGAACGAGGCCTTTGATGATTCACATCTGATCTGGTGCAAGTGAGAGAAATGGAAGATGAAATAATGTGCTCACATTTGTGTGACTCTCCTGCACAGACTCACGTGTCACGGTCCAGTCGCCTGCTTCTGCTCAGCCGACGTCACTAAAGACCAGGAGTGAGCAGCAATGAATGTTTGGTAGGATTTTCATTTATGTTTGTTAACACAACTGAAAATACATCTCACACACACAGAGGATGATATATTATGGTTTAACACCATTATCACCAACGTTAAAAGATTTCGATTTATTCTCTCATCATCACCCTCTTCCTCACATATACTTCTCACACTGGTATAGTGACATTAGATGGAGCGAGAGATCAGGTGACTCTAATTATTATTCTTTCATTTATCATAATAATAATAATTCTTTTGTTATTTCTTTCATTTTCTTCGCACTCTGGTCAGCATTCCTCAGCTCCACTCCGATCACATATCCTGGTATATATACAGTAGAAGAATATTTCTGCTTTTCCTCCGGAGGAAGCTTGTGTACCACAGTTTGAGAACCATGGGTTTAATACACAATGTTTATGAATAGGTTCAAGTTTGGATCTTTAAAAAAAAAAAGAAGGGGGCTTTTACCCTAAATTTGGACATTTAACTGGCACTTTAAACTCACTATAACCTTAAATCCTGAACCCAATTCTAATACTGTCCTTAGAACCATGTTTTAACCCTTAAAAAGCGCTCTTAAGTTGAGAGGAACAGACAGAAATGTCCTCACAAAGATAGCTTTGTATATTTGTTTGGACCTCGCAAAGATTTAAATCCATGTACACACACAGACTTGTTTTTATCTCTTAGTGAGGACACACGTCACAACTAAGGGCCTAACTCTAACCCTTAACCTAACCCTAAAACTAGGTCTTAACCCTGAAGACGCTCTATTAGTTCTATTAGTTCAGTATTTTGTACACAAAACAATAAAGTTTCTTTGTATTGAATTCTTTAATTTTATTGAGGGAATCATGGGAAATACAACATGAGTCATATTTTCTAATGTAAAAACACAGTCAGGATGCAACACAACCATCATATGAAGTGCAAATGTCACAAACACATGCCTTAACTTAACCATCACAGTTAAAGTACCTAACCCTAACCATAAAACTAGGTCTTAACCCTTAAAAAGCCCTTTTAAGTTGAGAGAACCAGACAAAAATCTCCCCACAAACACACACTGATGTATTCTTCTTCAGAGACACTGTCCCCTCACTTTAACTATAACCAGTTAATGCTTAACCCTAAACCTTAACTCAAGCACAATTCAAATCTCAGCTCATGAGCACATGAAGTTCTGCCTCATTAAGGACCAGGTTTTTAGTCTCCATGAGGACTACGGGTCTTGACAAGGTCAATGTGTATGACAAAAAAGGTCCTTAAAAGGTAACAAATACAAGAACACACTTTCTGTCTTTCTTTCTTACACACAAACACACACACACACACACACACTTTCTCTCAATCTTCTACCCGATTACACCCACACACTAAAACCCCTTTTCTGCACACCTCCCCAACACACTCATCTTCTGCCTTCCCTAAAACCCCTTTTTTCGTTTCCTCTGACACACACACACACACACACACACTCCTCCTCCTCCTCCCCCCCTCCTCTCAGTAATCTGGCTGGCCCGTGGCCTCCTCTCTCGCGCTCCACTGTTCTGTGTGATAGAATATCGATCGGTTTGCCTCGACTCGCTGTGGAGCAGCAGCAGGAGGAGGGGAGGGGAGGAGGGAGGGGGCTGTAGGGCTATAGGAAGAGTGTGTGTTTGTGTGTTTGGTGGTGGGGCGGCAGTGGTCAGACGTGCTCCAAGGTTGTTACCACAGCAACAGCAGGATGGGTCAGAGGGTTACCATGACGCCTAGGTCGCAGGGTCAGGGGGAGGGTCCTGGAGGGCCTTGTTCTGTGTGTGTGTGTGTGTGTATTAATAGGAAGGGAGGGAGGGAGGAGGGGGGCAGGTGGAGGAGAAAAAGAGAGAGAGAGAGGTGTCCAGTCCATCTATATTGGGTGTGTTAATAATGAATGGTGGTGTATGTGGTCTCTGTCTCTTTCTCTCTCCCTCCATCTATCTCTCTCCTCCTCCATGTGTGTGTGTGTGTGTTTGTGTGTGTTGCACATAAAAACCCACACACATAAGAAGCAGCAGCAGAGGCTCAGCTCAGTTCAAGTCCACTTTGTTCACTGTTGTTTTTTTATTTAAAAAATAAAGCTTTACATAACGACCTGTCGCCCAAAAACCATCTAATAAACAGTAAAAAAAAAACGGGAATTAATTAACAAACGATTCAAACATGTTTTTTTTCCTCACATTTAGCGTTCAATAAGACGTCTATTTTAGTAAAAACGAGTCATAATCACTTTTATGGCATATTTACAGGTGAAACTGGGGGACGATGCTTTAAAATCATGTTCTGTTGCTTCAGTAATTTTGTTAAAAATTATTATTTTTAATTATTAAGTATTTTGTTGTTAAATAAACGGAATTGAGGAAAATCCGGTCCAATAAAGTGCAAAATGTCACAAATTACACATTTCTGTTGTGCTAGGAGGACGGTGAGAGGACACACACACACACACGTTGAAAATGTCGTCCCCCCGTGTCTCTCTTGTGTCCTCAGCCACGTTGCGTTTAATTAAACGTGTTGGACGACAGAAGGAGGAGGAGGACGAGGTGAAGAGACACTTCTCACTTCATCTGTCTTCGCCGGCGTCATTGATCCCATGGTCTCCATCATCGTCTTCACCATCACTGTGACGAAGACCACGGCAGCTGCCGCACAAAGACGGAGACACAGAGAGAGAGAGAGAGAGAGAGAGAGGGAAAAGAAACAGGTGAGATTCTCTGACCCCGTTTCTCCTCAGAAAACACAACTAAACGTGACCTTTATTGATTTATTTATACACTTTCATATATAAATCAAAAGAAAAAATGATATGGTAAATCAATAAATATATTATTGCAGTGTGATTTTCTATTATTATACGCCAACGTTTATTAATATTAATGTGACAAGTGGGCGGATTAATCACTTGAATCTGCAGCGTTAAAGTAAAAATCAAGACTTTCTGTGTTTCCGCTGTTTTGTGCAAACACAAAAAAGTCAAATGTTTCCCCTCAGGTTTGTCATTTTCTGCTCTTAAAAACGTTCAAAACAGGGCTCACGTGACCTCATTCGTCTAAATACAAGGCCCTGATTGGTCAGAACCCACCTTTCTCAAGTCTCAAGTCAAATTTTATGATTTATTTTACTGAAAATAAGTGGTAACAGTTACCAACATTTACAAAATCCCTCTCACAGTAACATCATGTAGCTCGTACATGTTTTTCCCTGCACCAATAATCGTATGAAACCACAGTTAAGTGGCTTCTTCAACATTTACTAATTAAATGACACTCATTTTTAACACGCATACATTTTTCTATATGTTAACATGGTAATATTTTTATCTTTTTGTGTATTTTTTTTATTTGCGCCAGTTAAAAAGGGTAGAAATAAATAAAGTGACGCGACACAAAGATATATAACATTTCTGCATTAAAATATCAAGAAACGACAAAACTAATGTTGAATATTTTGTCAAACAGTGCACTGATATTAGCCAAAATATTCATTAAATCCATAAAAATCTGTATTGATTTTGATGTGGTCGCCTTTTAACCATTTAGTTGCCTGCAAATATCCAACGTGTTGTTTTATTTGTCACTAAATGATTCCGCGCTGCTTCCTGTCGTCATCAAACATTTTTGAGGTCACAGTCTGGGTGATGATGTTTGTTTGTGTCAGTGTGGCACAGAAAACAATAAACAATAAACCCTTTAACCCTTAGTGCTCATGGGTTACACGACTCCTTATATGGACGTCTTATATCGACCTGGTGTGTTTATACATCACATTTTTAGTTCTAAGTTATGATTCATTTTATATTGCATAAACATAAAGAAAAAATGTGAGTAGTGATAATTGTGCAGAAGCCACATATTAACTGTTTTTCTTTTATTTTTGTGCATAAAAACGAGCCAAATTCAAATTGTGAATTGTGTTTATATAGTTTCATTAGATTGCCTTGGTTGTGCTGAGAAAAGAAAAGTGGATATAAGGCATGTTGCACATCATTATAGCCTCTGTAAATAAGTCTTTACAGATTGAAACACTGGGGGGAAAGCAGCCTAAATGCTCTTGTGTTTCTAACGCAGCAAATTCTACAAATTACCAGAAAACAAAAAGACAGAAAACACACACATGAGATGCTCCTCAGATCAGATTACACAGGTGTTGTGCTATTTTCCAGTGGTTGCTCTGAATGTAACACGGGAGGCGCCAGCTTCGGTGTTTAAAGCAGTGAGAAAAGTCGGAATATAAATTCACACCCAGCCTGGACTTATCTGGTCAAAAGCACCTTATATAGGACCAAAAAGATTTGCTTCTCCTCACATTTTTAAGCCGTCGGGGGCCAAATAGGATGTGAGAGTCACCAGGCGTCCGTGCAAAGCCAATCTCTGAGTGCCTTCTCTCTCTCCCGTTTCCATATCCTGCTGCATTACAGCCGCGGGTTTTATCACACGGCGTCTGTGCAGATACATGTCAGCGCCGCTCGCTCTGTGAGGTTTTAACAAAACTCTGTAGCGTGAAATCAACACAAATACAGACGTGAGTTGGAAAACTCACTCACTCACCGCAGAGTTCTACGAGGATGATGCCCTTCTGCACGGAGTGTGGTCCTATGTTGTGATACAACATGATGCTGCGGAGAAAAGAGAGAACCAAAGAAACACATTAGATTATTTTTGCTTTGTTTGTAATGTTTTAGTGCTAATTTGACATTTTCTTGGTATAGGTTTGTATTGATGTTTTTTTATATTTGGTTTTATTGGTTTGTATTATTGATTAGTAAATGATGCCATAGAAATCATGTAATAATACTTTTTTTTTTTACACCTTTCAAGGTCACAATACACAACAGAATAACCTTTAACACTGATCATATTGCAGACGACACGTTTGCATTACCAGAATTACAGTTCGGAAAGTTTCCAACGGTTTCTGAAAGCTGAGAAGTTGCACTCCAAAGAGAGTTGGAAAAACTATTTAAACCTTACTTACTTTAAATATGTTTTATACTGTTCACATTTCAACGATAACACACAAAATCTGGTGTTCATGTACAACTACATGAGGGTTAATAAATGTACAGTGTTTCTTCATTGTAATTTGTTAATACACTATTTTAACATGTAATAAATTGTAAATAATTGCAAGATATTGAAGGTTATTCTGGGAAAAATTGGTAAAAGGACATTTTCTGGCCCTTTTATGGTTAACATATGTCCAAGTGGACATTTTGAGGCTTTGAGGGTTAATAAATGTCTATGCTACAATGTATAGGAGGCTGAATATCGTTTAAAATCTACGTTAACATAAGCGAGAAATGCATATATGAATTGCCACACAACAAAATAGGATTGATAGGATTCACCAGGCAACAGTCATTTGTGGTTTTATTTTTGCAAAATCAATCATAATTGGCATGATTTTATAGAATAAAGATCAATTATTCAATGAAATTAGTGTCAGATTTAGTCCGTTTAAGTGGCTGGTTTTATAATCTACGTACAGTATGTGTCTATTAAAGGCAAACAAATTGATTCTAAATGTAAATGTAGAGACACCCTAATGATTTAATACATTTATTTATTTATTATTATTTATTAAATTAAATCTGATGTTATGGCTGCTCCACACACTTTCCTCTCCGTGTTACCACTGTTGTGATGATTTAATGAAAGGCAACTTTTTTTGTGGAACATGTAGTAAAAGAGAGATTTAAATTCCCTTTTTTGAAGTTTAATGTCTATATTGGCTTTTTATGTGTCTAAAGCCTGTTAATATGTTAAACATTATTTGTTGTTCTTTAATAATAATAATGATCAAAAAAACAACAACAATGTGTGGTGAATAATCGAGGTACTTTACTTGATGACCCCCCAGGTGAGGACGACGAGGAACAGGTCCCTCAGGTGATAGTTGAACTTGGCGTCTGGGTATCTGTGAGAAAAAGTTGCACTGCTGCAGTTCAGCCATTTGTCCACACGGGGGAGCTCGAAGTCCTGGAGCAGCCACCACCTGCGCATGGAGCTGCACGGCGACAGGGAGTGTGTGTGTTTACAATAACCTAATTTTTATAACATTTAAATCATCTTAAAGCCCTTTTTAATAAACAAACTATAAGTTTAATGACGAATCATCACAGTAAACTGGTTTATAATGTATAAAAAAAGCAGGAATATGTGCAGTAAATGTCCGTGTTGCGTTCACGTACCTGACTTTATTTAACAAGAGAACCTTTAAAGCTTCAGTTTCAATCTGAACAGAAATATCCATGTGTTTTGTCCTTTATTCTTCTTTTCTACAGGAGCGGGAAAACGCGATGTTTTTGTGCTGTTTTCTTTTTCTTTTCTTTTTTCAGTGTTTCCTTGTTGACACGAAGCGACTGGAGTTTGACGGGAAAGCACTGCCCATCTGGTTCACACAGTCGGAGGGAGGAGTTCAGAGGTGACGAAAAACAAACACTCACCTGCCACTTTATTAGGTACACCCGTTCAACTTCTTAAGAAGGGTTAAACCTAACCTTATAAACTTTTAATTATATCAAGTTTCCCCTATTCATTTATCTAACTCTGCAAGCATGTCTACAGTTTAAAATAATATTAGTGATATATACTGAAGGCTGTCATGTTACTGTGTGAAGGTTGTTGGGGGAACGTTCTGGGAACCAAAAGACAGCCAAAAAAAAGTGGTTACGGGAACATTCTGTGAACCTTTACAGAACGTTCTCTAAAGGTTGTCTGGAGGTTGTGACAAAGTAACGTTTAGAAACCAAATGTGCAACCAAAAACTAACAACCACAGGAGAACATGGGGTACCTTCAGAGAGGCTTTCAGCAGTGCTGTTGCCAAGTACACCAGACTCCTCTGTTAAATATTGAGCTTTTAGACATTTCCTTTGGTAAATGTTGAAGATTAACGCTTGTTTTCAAGGTGTTTATAACTACAGTTCGGCATTTTTGATTCTTGTGTCGGACGTCGCTTGTGACCTCAAAAAAAAAAACACCAGGTACTATCACTAACACTAACTAAAAAGTGTATTTTCAAACAATAAAATACAATCTTTTATTAATTATTAAATCGATATTTTATTGTATTACTGATTATTATTGATATTATAATTTGTGTATTTTGATTTTGTGTTGTTTGATCACATTGACACAAATCTGATTTCATAAATGAGAAGAAGTTTCTCACTGCATCTCTAAATTCTGACCTGAGAAATGTTCAGAGACAGATTCTGTCTTTTCTCCTTTAAGGATGTCAACAATGTGTTTTCTTATTTATTTATTTTGTCTGTTGACCTTAATATAACTTTTATTAGACGGAAGAGAAATCACTTTGTGGTACTGCTGCTGCTGTTGCACACACACACACACACACACACACACACACACAGCACCTTCACCACCACTCCTTTTTTTGGGGGGGTTTGCAGCCTCAACTCCGTTGCCATAGAAACCGCTAAGATGCTGAGTGCAGGAAAGGTACAGTGTGTGTGTGTGTGTGTGTATCGGTATAGGTATAGAAATCCTCCTGTGAGGGAAGTATACATGGAGAGTGCACACAGCTTGACACTGTTTACTTCATTACACTGACTTCTCCTTTAAAAAAAATAATCAATTTTTACTCTCGTCCTCCACTCGTCCTCTTTCATCAGTCCTCACGTCCTCCCTCTGTCCACCACACACACACACGTTCAGTAAAAAGAACCTTACATCACAATGAAGATTTTTTTTGGACCCTCAGCCTCAGTGTCTCTGAACACCTGGCTGTGTTGCCCTCCTCCCTCCCTCCCTCCCCTCCCTCCCTCTCTCCATTCAGCAGCACAGGAACCCCTCTCTCGCTCATTTCTCTCCTCTCTCTCCCTGTCTTTCTTAAAAAGCCAGATGGGCCCGAGCTGCTTTTATTCTCGAGGCCCGGTGCACGTGCCGAGGACACACTGGGCCTCACAGCGTTTAATTCACAATCTTTAGACGCCTCCTTCTTTTAACCCCCCGTGACCAACACCATCAACTCCCTCCCTCCTCTCCCTGCTCTGCCTCCCTCCTCTCTTTTTCTCCTCCGTCCTTCCTCTGGCCCCCTCTATTCTCCTCTGCTCTATTATCTCCTTCAGTCGCACTCTTCTCTCTGCTCTTCACCGCTCGCCCTTTTCTTCTATTTCTGTCAAGTTTCATTTAGTCTCTTCTATATATATTTTTTTCTCCCGACCTCTCTGTCCTCTCCTTCCTCCTGTGCTCGGTTCTCTTTTTAACCCAAGTCTCTCTGTGTTTCACATAATATATAAATGTGTGTATATACATCTGTCTTATGTCTGTAGAAGAAAGAGCCGTAAATGGAGGCAGATGATGACGCACTAATAAAGAAAAACAAACTATTGTTTGAAAAATGCTGACTAAGCATTTCCTGTAAAAACAAGGAGGGGAACAAGAACAAAACCAAGAAGAGGAAGAAGGAAATGACAAAGAGGAAGAAGCATGATTGTCCAGGTCATGTGACTTAACATGTGTTCAATAATTATTTTTTTTTGTGTACCATTTTATTGATATAAATATTGCTTGTATTTTCCAGTAAAATCTACATCTGCTGACGACGGGGAAAATCCAGGAGCTACAGACGCTCACTGTGGTGAGATTCTTCTTTTCCCCTCATGTCGTGTTTTCATTTATTTATATATTTATCTCAGATAATTTGCTTTTTTTTTTTTTTCTATCTGACTGAAATGCACACACAAAGAAATTTGAACTCTACATGCAGCACGACACGTGACGTTTCTGATTTACTGCTAAAAGGATAAAAAGTTGTTTTATTTGTACAGTGAAAACTGGTTTCCTCTGTATGAACCTAAGATAGGAAAAGATGATTTTTAACTCCACATTCAGACAAGATAAAGTTGTCAAACTACTCAAACTGTAGTTTGACTGAACTTAATTCATCTGAGTGTCACAGATTATTTTTTATTTAAAGGTTTGTAAACTTTTTATATGCCAAAAACTCATTTGTTGCCAGATACACTGGGAAGAAGTTGACTTACTAAACCTACTAAACTAAAGTTAGTGAGTTACATCAAACTTCATGTAACCTGATCACTTGAGTCTGTTTATGTTTGTGAATGCTTGTCATGTGATTGTGTTAATTATTCCTCTGTATGTTTGTTATGGACCCCACACACACACACACACACTCTCCAACATCCCCGCCCCAAAACCAAGATGGTTCATCTCACAGGAGTTATAACCTTCATGAAAATGGTCAGATTTCATCTTTATCCAGCTGATCTCACTGAGGTGACAATCATGTTTTTAGGATCAGTTGAAACAGAAACAATCAAAAATACATGTGCTGTGACGACATGAGGAGACACCGTTCACTCATTCACTTGTACATGGGAAAAGGGGAAGATGGAGTGAAAGAGGTGGCTCATTATTTTGCAGGATGAAGACGAGGAGGTGGAGGAGGAGGGAGGCTGTGTGGTTGAATGGCTGCCTGCAGGCTCGTTTGACCTCCTCCTCCTCCTCCTCCTCCTCCTCCTCCTCCTGAACCTGACAGAGATGCTACTGCTTGACATTTCACACACACACACACTGACCACAGCCAAAGTGTGTCCAGCAGCAGTTTGAATTGACCGAAGCCCGTGTGGAACAGGATTAAACGCAGTCGTTAGAGGATTTTTTTTTTAATATTGTTTCCTTAACACGTTGATTAAGATGTCTTATTGTCACATACTTGATACCAATGTCACACAATGTCAGGAAATTCATTGTCTTGGCTAAATGAAAACACCAGGGCTGTGAAATAATTTGAGGTAGTTTGAGTTCAGTGGCATTTGAAGACACGGGATGGATGGGATTAATTTTTGCAGATGTCAGATTAATTTTTGTCCATTTTTGTTACATATATTGTTGCCAATGTTTTCTGTATTTGTGTTTATGTTAGTGTTTGAACTGAGCTGTAAATGAATGGGTGAGTGTTTTTTGGCCTCTGTTTAGATATTTCTAACCTGTTTGAATAAAGATTTGTTTAAACATGTCTCCGTTTAATTATCTCTCTCTCTCTCTCTCTCTCCATCTGTGTGTGTGTGTGTGTGTGTGTGTGTGTGTGTGTGTGTGTGTCTTCTTCCCTTCTTCATCACTGGATACAGTCATGCTGTTGTTGGTTCCAGTGCAGTGACACACACACACACACACACACGGACACGGGATGTGTCCTCGCGCCTGCAGCAGCCTCTGCAGATTATTTAGTCCTGACTTTAACTGTTATTGAACGCAGCTCTCGCTCTCTCTCTGTATTTATTCTGGATTAATGTGGGAATAATGAGGTTACTGATGTGGAGGCGGTGCTGAGGAAATCAATGAACACGGAGTTAATTGTGGGAAATCAATTAAGCCGCGCGCACACACACATACAGAGAGAGAGAGAGAGAGAGAAAGAAACACGTCCACTGTCCTCCTGTTTCAACACTAACTCACTGAGTCCATCACTCTTTCTCTATCTCTTTGAAACACACTCGCCACTAACTGATGTCTTTACTCTTTTCTTTGCAGTAGTCAAACATCCACACGTGACAAACCTTTGTTTGTTTGTTTTGGAGGCTGCAGTTAAATGAATGGACCTCTCTCTCTCTCTCTCTCTCTCTCACACACACACACACACATAAACACTCGCTGCACCTGGACCCGCGTGGACAAGGGACACGTGCGTTGTATGAGTCTTTGACCCCCAAACTCGCCTATAATAATCCCGATCAATACATTGCTTAGGCAGTAATCCGTTCATTGCCATGCACACGTGTAGGTCAGCCCACACAAATACTCACCCACTCACTTTCACACACACTCGCGTTTTCAAAGTCTTTACATCCAGTATGAAATTTTGACTTCAGGTGAAAACATGTCAAACATCACAGCACAACAACAAAATTAAATGAATATTCCTACTGTCTTTGTTGCGTTTTTTGCGTTTATATTTAGAAGACAAAGTTGAAAAAATCCAAATGTTTGCCACCTTAATTGTTCATTATGATGGTATATTTTAATTAATAACACCACATTATTATGTTTTGATCGATGTCTGTAGAGTCAGTAGATGGACAGAAAACAGCAGCAGGTTTTCCCCACAGTTAAATCATGTACATAATTATTTATAAACATTTTATTATTTAAAATATTCAACATATTATTTTTGCACTAACTTTAGCCAGTTTTACTTCTCGTTATCATGTTTGATTTAATTAAAGGAAATTAAATATGTATATGTATTTTTGCCCATTTCTGTGAATCTTAATTTTTTCATACTGATTTAAAACAATTATTTAAATGAATAACAGTTTTTTTCGTTTTTCCTATTAAAATGTGTCCCACTCAAGTAGTTACAAGTAGCTTTTTATGTATTTTACACATTTAAATGGCCTTTATTTGCTTATATGCAAATAAGACACAAACTGGGAAAAATATGATTTATATTATCATTGATTATAGATTTACTTACCAAACAACATTGAAACATACTGTTTTTAATCACTCGGTTCGTATTTGCGTTTATTTTATTGATTTATTTTATGTATGCATTTCATGTAAATGTACTGTCGCGCTCGCGCTGAATGAACCGGCAGATGTTTGTGCGCCTGTGAGTGAAATAAAATAATAAACATTGAATGAAGTAGTTTTATTAAAAGCAGAAAATTAAGCGTGAACGAAATTTAATGTATGAATAAATTATCTAAACGAAATTTAACAGATATTACAGAATAAAAGAGGGACAGGGAACGCTTTCAATGTCATTTTTATGGTTTGTTTGGTTTTTCTTTCTTTCTTTTGCATAAATGACAATGATGTTTTGAACTAATATGCATTAGGCTCACATAGAGTTCACGAGGTTAAACTCGGGAGGGAGACAAATGTGAGTGAAAATGACCAATAAAGCTTTCAAAGCGTAATTTGTCATAGATCGATAATAACCACAGTGTCATATCTATAGGACACGTTTCTCCTCATGATCACAACTATTTATATTTAATCTCTGTGGCACACAGATTATGCACGTTTATTAATATAAACTTCCTGTTTTTTAAAGATATAGATTCAGTTTGAAATATATGTATATATGAAAAAGACGAGGGTATAAACGTGTCTTTTCCCATACATTTATTTCATAAAACTCACAATGAGTAGGAAATCATAGTAGAAATTGTCTTATTGTCTTACTGTCTTACTGCTCTTTTTAATTTAATTTCATGTTTTGCTGTTGTGTCTGCTTGTGTTTAAATGTTATGTTTTTGAATTTGTGTTCAATGTTCCATCAACATTTTTTTTATTCATTTAATTAAAATCCTTTTTAATGTGTTAATTTATTCTGAAAAACGTAAGTAAATGAAACAGGAAACAGTTGTACATAAAGCTTCCGGTGTCAAAGAAAACGCAGAAAAACGTCGATATTGTTATTTTCATCTTGTGATTATTTTCAGGCACTTCTCACTTTTTTGTTACAGACTTTTTTCCATCAATTTGGGTGGAACCGTCTGTCTGAGCCCTGACCCCTGGGTCAAAGGTCAGCCGACCAGTCTCCACCATCACTGCACTTCATCATCATCGTCAGCAGAGGCAGTAGCAGCAGAATGACGGTCACGCAGGCGGACAACAGACTAGGTTTTATTCATGGGTAAGTAGCCGATAAACACAGTAATACACATATTTTCACATTCTTCTTAAACACCGCGAAATAGTGAGATTTGAAGCGTAAACACGGGGCTAACCACACAGTTAGCGGTGTTGTTTTTTTGCTAACGTCACTCGGTGGTTCTCGTTGTTGCTAAGCGACACCAACATTTGATTTTAATATTCAAATTTTCCCAAAACGTCAGCTCACCCTACAGTTTGTAGCAGTTCTAAATACCATAAAATCCTTCAATTGTTTGTCTTTCGTCAAAATGGACGTGGAGTTGACTCACTTTTTTTTTTATCATGGCAGCCATTTTGATAGTTTAGGGGAAAGAGAAGCACAGGTGTAAATAATCGCATTAACGAAGGCTGGGTTCTGTTTAGCCGCCTCAGTTTATGGCTACATATGGCATAAACTGGATATTTTATTTATAAGTCTGATTATCTGGAACTACCATTACAGATACACGTGACGTCATTTGTTCAAGTCTTAATTTCTTTGTGACTGTAGTTGTAGATATATGTGACGTCACTAGGCAGCACTACAGTTACAGATGTCTGCAATTCGGTTTTTACTAGTCAAAGTAATGTCACAGATATCAGTAATTCAGTTTTACTAAAATGTCAAAATGGCTAAACTTTTGCCATTCATGTGTATGTGGTTTGCCATTATACTGTAGATATCTACAATTCAATTCTGAAAATGTAGATTTGACAAGTAAGAATGAAGTTGCAGACGATTAAATGTTAAAACTGCTTGCCATATGTACATGGTAGCTGGTTCAAAGTCCCACTGTCCTGTCCATGAACTGCATAGAGCCATTTTTATTATTATTTTAATATCGGTGTGTTTTCCCTGTTCAAACGTGTCAAAATGGCTGCTGTAAAATGGGCTTATCTTTGCACGGCAGCCATTTTGACAGGTCAGGAGGAGGAGAAGCACGGCTGTAAATAATAACCATTTAGCTGCCTCACTTTCAGAGTCTATGCTGTTTCTGACTTTTCTTAACTGGAGAAATCTGAGACATTATTTATGTGTTCATGAGTAACACTGACGCCTGTTGTTGTCAAAATGGCTGTGGTTAAAAACGTTAGAGATGGCTGAGTTCCATTTTCATCTGTCTCATGGTGCCTATATGCTGACTCATTTTCTGTCACATCGTCCTGTTGTACATGAACTGAACAAAAATAACGATTACTACTAACAAAATATGCAGTTATTTTAAAACTGAAATGTTTTAAAATAACTGCTGTGACAAAGGTCTCTGTGTGATGAGCTTCCAGTCAAACACCTAGCCAAGCATGCAATTACTAATAATATATATATATATATATAGTACTAATGTACAACAGCGCCTGTACTTTCTGAGAAGAAGAAATAACACCTGATGTTTCAGGGAGTCTGTAACTAAACCAGCCCCCTAAAATGAACTCTGACTGTGTTTCCATGTGATAATGACTTTTGATTTATGTATATTGTGGATTTATTTGTTTAAAGCCCATTTTAATAATGAAACAGTTGTCAGTTAATTTCAGGAAATTGTTGGTTTTGTGCCTTAACTGCACACACAGGATTGTAAATGAATATAAGGTTGCATATGAACAGTTTAGTGTAAATTTGCTATATATTGAATTAAGAACATTTTAGTTGCTTGTTTATGGCTTACTTAGGACTGAACCTGATATTTTAGGGCATAAAGAAATCCTTAAACTTTAAATTAAAACTAATTATAGTTGTCAATAATAATGAACAATAATTCATTTTATTTATTAGACAAAATGACAAGTGATCTCGCTGTTTTGGATCTGGTTGTGTGTGTCTAAGCCAAAAATCTGTCCACTGCAACTCCTCAGTTCTGTGTGAAAACAGCATATTTGGCAACCCTGTCCGTCTGCACAGTGGTGTGCTGTAGAAAGGTAATTGTGACCAGTAAGGACAGGTTTGGGTAGATTGTTAAAGTGGACAGCAGAAATGATTGGGGTGAGTCAGCTGCTGCCCCCTGACCTCTTCTGTAGGCGGGTCCTGATGAAGGCCTGGGTCAGATCGAGCTGTCCTGATCAGATCCTGCAGAGGGAGTGTGAGCTCATACCTTATACTGACCCACAACAGTTTGCAGCTTGGATTTGCACGTTATCTTTGCACTTAATTTATCTTTTCATCATGAATTTGGTGCATATACCGTATCTGTCTTTTGTATTTACTGGTTTTGAACAGCATTTACAGGGTTTACTTTGTTTTTGTCATCATTTGATGTGTCGTTGTGTTTTGCAGGCATTTTTACTTCATAATTTATAATGATCTGCCCCATTCCTAAATCATATCTAGTGCATTGTTGAAGTTAAATTAAATCAGCTTCAGGCCATTTAAACCTGTATGTAGCCTTGTGATCATATATGTTATTTAGTTTGATTTAACTTGATTCATGTGTTCCACCATTTGAAGTAATTTCTTTTAAAGTTTTTCCAAACATTTTCTTATTTCAGTCAGGCAGCAACTAATGGCAATTATTTTTGAATAATTTTTCCCAAACGTCAAAACAATGTCTTCAAATATCTTGTTCTGTTCACAAACCAGTTATATTCATTTTACTGTCACAGAATAAAATAGAACAGTGGATTCTTTTATTAAAAGAATCCACTCAAAATTAGTTAATTTATCAAAATTGATAAATTATTGTTGTCATCTTTTAATAATTGGTTAATCGATTTAATTGTTACATCTCTAGATGATGTCTTACCTGATTTTAAGGACGTTTCAAAAACAAATTGAATGTATACCTGCTTTCAGACCATGAAAAATTAATGTTACTCTCTTATTTCCCTACTCTGAAATTTTTCTCATTTGTAAAAAGGGATAAAGCAGTCAACTAGAAAGCAGTTAAATAAATAAATAAATTAATAAATAAATAAATAATCCCTGTGACTAAGTCCTTTTTTCCCCCTGACGTAAAATGGCTTCCAGCTAAGTTCAGATTTATGAGCATCACTGTGATTAACCACCATCATCGTTGCCACCGCACATCGACTCTCGTCACGGCTCGTATATTGACGTGTGTATAAACCTCGTGATCATCGTCGTTTTGACCAGCGTCCCTGAATAAATAGTGGAAATGAAACTAGGGGGGTCAGGGAAAAACAGCTACTCCCCTGCATTGATTTCCAATAATCTGGTCATTGCTTGTCTGATCCGCAGGATTCAGGGAAGGTGTGGGGGGGATTGCGGACTCGTGTTCCGACGGTCGTTGCCGTGGTGACTGGTGTGGAGATAATGGCAGTTAATGAGATATTAACCTCCGAATAAAGAAGACGACGGGAAGTGATGAGGTTTTGAGTCAAAGACTAAAGACAGGCTTTGTCACTTTATGACCTCGACCTGATCAATATTGTTTTGTTATTCGACGGCAGTAACAAGCACCGTGACATCCGTCCCTGTGAAGCTGTGGAGGCAAATCCAATTGCTCCGTGTGGACACACTTGCACACTCGCACACACACATTAGAGCACGTATTTTCACATACTAAGTCACAACATCAACAAAATATATACAATTTTTTACACGCACACAGAGCAAGGGAGGATAAACCATTTCCTGGCCCAATATTTGTAATTCGCAAAGTGCAATAAATGTCAAAAAATATGTTGTTATGATTCTTATACATTAATGGGCAAAAAAAAACCCAGATAGATAGATAGATAGATAGATAGATAGATAGATAGATAGATAGATAGATAGATAGATAGATAGATAGATATGACCTGACTCCAAACACACAGACACAAACTGACAGAGTGATTGTTGGACGGCCGCTCATTGTCCAGCTGGTTTGGATGTAAGCGAGTGATCGCGCCCTCCAGGTCAGAGGTCAACTTCATACCAGACGCCTGACCTCATCCACCAAAGGTTGACCTCTCCGGGCCACGATTGTGTGTCTGTGTGGAGGAGGAGGGAGGTGTTTATGGAGGAAGAGAAAAAGGAGAAATTAGGTGGATGATGAGGTGAAAAGTGAAAGTTGTTTAATAAAAATAAAGTGTGACAGAGGACAGAAGGGAGGGTTTCAAGATATTAGGGCCGCAACGGTTAATTGATTACTAAATAACTCGTCAACTATTTTGAGAATAAATTAATAGGTTTGAGTGTTTTTTGATTTTTCAGCTTCTTAAATTTGAATGTTTTCTTTGCACCATATAACAAAGAAATCATTAAAACTGATTCATTTTGGTTTGTGGACAAAAACAAGACATTTGAGAACCTCATCATTTCCACGTTTGGGAAACACCAATCAACATTTTATCACATTTTCTGGCATTTTACAGACCAAACAAGTACTTGATTAATTGAAAATGTCATCGACAGATTAATCGATTATGAAAATAATCGTTGCAGTCCTAAAAGATAATGATGTTATGATTTATTTTATTTAATTTACATTTCAAAAACAGTTATGGTATACAGTGTTATTTTTTAACATTTATGATGGTGATTATTATATCTTATGTTATTGTGAATATGGTACTTGTATATAATAATAAATAATAAAGTTGAGAGATAACAATTTGTCGATTACACTAGAAGAATAAAACTAACACATGTTTACATTGTATAGACTCAGAGGGAATTTATATGAACATATGGAATAAAAGATTTGACAATACATAGACTCTAACAACATTTAGTCTTGGCTATAGAAATATGTATATATTAGCAATACAATGTTGTACATGATGTCAATATGTATATTTAGGTTTTTTTTACATTGATCATGTGTAACACATGTTTGGTTCCTACTTGCTTTTGTTTTCAGGGGGAACCTATAGAAGGTTACGGTGGTTTTTAAACGTGAGCTTTTGAGAGACTGAAGTTGTAGAATGTGGGAAATGTTCTGTCTTGTCGGTCAAACTACTGATAGAAAAACAAAAACTGGATTAAATTAGTAAAGGGATGAAACTGATTTAAGAGAAGCCGAAAGACGGCTGTGACAGATTTGTAGCTCGTCACATTAACAGATTTTTAGCTCCTCCTCCTTCATGATTGGCCTCTTGGTCCTTCTCAGTTTTACTCTGCCATCTTTTCTTCTTCTTATCTCCTTCTGCTCCACCATCCCTCCATCCCTTTATCACTGCAGTTTTTCAGGCGAAATTATCACCCGACCTTGACTCATGACCCCCTGTAACAACACACACACACACACAGGTTTGTGCAGCTATTCTTCTCAGTGCACACTGCATTGGCTTCCATTCATGTATACAGCCTAAGTGTTATCCCTTACCTTAACTATTGCAAAAACAGTTAATGCCTAACCCTAACCTTATCCTATCTTAATTGCCCTAAAGTTAGCCAGTTCCTCGGAAATAAGAGATAAGATAAGATAAGATTATGGTCTCAATGAGGATTACTGGTCCTGTCAAGATCAGTATTTATGACAAGAAAGGTCCTAAAGATTTAACAAATGCAAGAAAACACACACACAGATCATTACTGTTAAAGACGACCTGTAATCAGGTGAACATCCTCACACTTGCGTGTTCTCTTGGCCAGATGCACCAACTTCTTCTTATTATTATTATATATTTCCCTGTAAAGA
The DNA here is from genome assembly GCF_019176455.1 of Solea senegalensis. Lineage (NCBI taxonomy): Eukaryota > Metazoa > Chordata > Actinopteri > Pleuronectiformes > Soleidae > Solea > Solea senegalensis. Next base: position 14,873,523 of record NC_058039.1, on the reverse strand, counting down.
ATCATTTTATTGTTTGCATTGTGTATTTTTAAAAAGAGAAAGTCTTAAAATTTCAAGACAAACACAAGCACAATATGCAAAAAAAAATGTTTTAATGGACAATGTTTGTGAATAAACATTTATCTAAATATGACACATTTAGTCAACAGTCTTTTTTTTTTACTTCCTAAAAAGCTAAATAAAAAAATAGCAATTTAGATCTGCCACAGTAACACTGATGAAAAAACAGCAGGTGCAGATACAATTATTTATTTATTCTTTTTTTTAATATTCTTTTCTTGTGTTTGCAGCAAAAGGGAAAAACTACGACACAAGGATGTTGCTAGAAATCTGCGTCATCATCTCTCTTTCACACTGATCTCATCATCCTCGACGTTCAAAGATGAAGGTGAGTCGGAGGAGGAGATGGAGGGTGGAAATACGCCTGACCAAACACTTGTGTTTCCATCCCTCTCTCTCTCTGTCCTCCGCTCCTTTTCTTCCCTAAAAACATTTTTTCCCTCCTTCTAGCTTTCGTTCACCCCCTAATCCCTCACTGCTCCACTGCATATGTTTCCTAATCCAGGGTGTGTGTGCTTGTATTTGTTACCTCTTCTGGACCCCTTTCTGACACAATCACTGTTCGTGTCAGGACCAGTAGTCCTTGTCGAGACCAAGACATGGTCCAAATAAGGCAGAACCTCATTTCTTAGGAACTTTGGAGCTAAAATGGGAATTGTGGTGAGGTTAAGGTTAGTATTAGGCATAACTAGTTGTGGTTAAGGTTAGGAATGAAGCTTTGTTGAGGCTGTCCAGATGAATGGACTTCAATACAGTGTCCTAATAAGACTAGGTGGACAAAACTGTGTGTGTATGTGTGTGGGAGGCCTGTGAACCCTCCCTTCCCTCTTTCCTTCCCTCCCTCCCTTCCCTTTCTGCTGGTGACTATAATGCTGTAACCTGCCTCCATTCCTTTTTCTTTTCACCTCTTTCTGTGTGTGTGTGTGTGTGTGTGTGTGTCCCTCTCTCTGTAGCTCTTATCATTAGACAGCAGCGTGGACCTGACTGTCCTCGCCAGCATCACCAACCTCATCTCCTCTGATTTCTGGAATATCTCTTAGTCTCCCCCCCTCTATTCTTTTTAGTTTTGTGTATTTCTTAAAAAAGACTCAGCCATTTATCTTTGAAAATAATCAATATTTCCATGGTCAATGATATAACCCAGCTTTTGTTATCCTTCCAGAGGAAACGTAATTACCCTCCAGTGTATGTAAAAAGAAATTTGTTTTTCTATGATAAAAATTGTGGAAAATCATTTACTAAACTAGCTATTAAAGTGGTTAAATGCTGGAAATAGATTTTGGCCTTTAAAATGATCAGGACTGTTAACTAGCAGTTTTTAGGGAGTGAATATTTGTACTTATAGTTTGCATGAGAGTTTAATAATGCACCCAAATAAAGCTGTGATTCATTTATCCAACATTTATCTCAGAAATGGCTGGTTAACGTGTTAACATTGTGACTTTTGTCATTTTTAAGATGTGGGTGGCTGTATGAATGCTTTTTTGGAAACATTGCTGTATATGTTTTGTCACTTTCTGAATGAATTTAAAATTCTTTTCTCTCTTGAACATTTGATTATTTTCCTCTGGTTTCTTTGCTGCTCATTCATCCCGTCTTTCCCTGCCCCTGGCTAGCTGTCTTATTTTCCTCTCAGGTGATTTCATTCTCTTCTCTTCTCTTCTCTCTCATTTCAGCTGTAACGCACACACACACACAAACACACACTAGCACACACGCTTTTTGTCCAGCTCTTCCTTTGCTTCACCCCATTACTGAATAGTATTCCTGGAGCCTTTTGTGGAGCCTTGTATAGGCACATGCCAAGTCAAGTTATTTCGGAGCGGTTTCAATGGAATTACCCCCCAAAATAATCTCCTTTTGCTCCCTGGAAAAGAAAAAAAAAGAAAGAAGAAAAAAGTAGAGAAAGGGATGGAAGAATAGAAGTGAATAATGTAAAATGGAGCAGCACCCTTGACACAGTATAAGCCTGTAGTTCCACACTAGAGGAACATGGGAAAATGAAAAGATCAGAGAGTCTGCATGTTACAGAAGCAATAAGGAATCTGGATATGAATTGTGGATAAAAGCGTGGATAGAGGAGTTAGGTATAAACTAATTTTAGGCTGAGATTTATGAGATTATACACCTTTTTATCTGATGAGAGAACTGCTCCAGGCTTAAATTATCTTGCACCAAACAGCTGTAGAAAATGTCTTTTTACAGGTAATGACATTAAGTGGCAGTAATATTTTAGGAAACTGCAGCTTCTACTAACTGCATTTAATTGATTTTAGTATTAAATTAGCCATTGAAATAAATTTTGTTTGCAGGGAACAAGACTTTGTCAAAGCACAATTGATATATAGTGACAAGCGAAGCCTGTAACAAAGGAATACATTGAAATTTCTGCTTCACCAAATTTTCTATCCATTAGTAGCTGTGAGGATCAAGGGTCAATGCAGCGGCGCCCAAAATAATTAATGTTGTAAAAATGACTTATGGCTGTTGTAAATGATCCTTAAATGAACTGTGACTCCTGAACTACTGTGAGTTTATGTGTTCTGATACATTTGAACAATGTTTTAGTTCAAACACGTCACACATTTGAGTCTTTTCTTTTCATGTCTTTGCTAATAACTGCAGATTTACACACAGAAAAAAAAAAATTTCTAACTCATAAAAAGTTTCCAATCCAGTTCATTGAGTTTTTTTGTTTTTGCTCTAATTTAAACTCCAAGCTCTAGTTTTTCTGTCTTTCTTCTTTTCTTTCAAACATTTCTCCAGGCTTGGCATTCGATAACAACGCTGTGTTTTGCACACACAGTGTACAAATGTGTCCACGGATAATAATTGAACAGTACTATGCAAATGACTGACTTTACATAAAACAAATGAGACAAAAGTGTAATTAACAGTAAAAATAGCAGTGTGATTTTACAATTGATGCAAGTGGCAGCAATTTTGGAATCCCTTGTCACGGTTTGTCAGGTTGCTCTGACTTTCTAAGTTTCTAAATCTGACCTGGAGCACTTCAGTTGAAAACACACCATAACTCCAAATGTTTGCTTAGCAGCAGTGGATGGAATTGTTATTAAAAAGATTGTTCCAATTTGTGACACATATCTAACTTATGTCTGTGGGAGTTGCACATACAGGTCTCCACATGAGTGTATACAGTTGAGGCCAAAATTATTAGCCCCCCTTGTGAAATTAGACAAAACTCTTTATTTCTCTCTGGAAATGACCATTAACAACAACTGTTTGTATTGCATTTGTTTCCAAAATAGCAAAGACACAATGTCCACCAAGTTTGATGAGAATATTTTATCGATACACTGAATTGAAATAAGAAAGGGAAAAATTAGACGTCCAAAATTATTAGCCCCCTGGCCATTAATAGTCAATAGTGTACCCTTTCTGAGCCACAACTGACAACAACCTCTTAAAGTAGTTCTTCACTAGGTTGGCACAGGTCCTCTGAGGGATTTTGGCCCATTCTTCCATTGCAAATTGTTCCAGCTGGTCCAAATTGCGTGGTTTCCGAGCATGGACATTCACCTTGAGCACCCGCCACATATTCTCAATAGGATTGAGGTCTGGGCTCTGTGCAGGCCACTCCAGGACCTTGGTTTTGGTATCCTTCATGAACTGTCGAACATATTTCGATGTGTGCTTTGGGTCATTGTCTTGTTGGAAGACCCAGTGACGACCTATGGATAGACTACGAGCAGATTTCTGCATATTATTCCTCAAAACTTCAACATCCTTTTCTTTTTTCATGATGCCATGCACCCGAACAAGGCTCCCTGTGCCCAAGGCTGCAAAACAGCCCCACAGCATGATGCTCCCACCACCATGGGAACTGTGTTCTTTGGGTTGAAGGTCTCTCCCTTTCTTCGCCAAACTTACACCACATCCATGTGCCCAAAAGTTCCAGTTTAGTCTCATCAGACCAAAGCACAGACTTCCAAAACTCATCTTTACCTTTCAAATGTTCACGGGCAAACTTCAGTCTTGCTGTGATGTGCCGCTCTTTGAGTAAAGGGGTTCTTCTCGGATGATGGCCGTGAAGCCCATCACGATGAAGAGCCCTCACAACTGTGTTCCTTGAAACATCAACTCCAGAAGAGGCCAGGTCAGCAACAATCATCTTGGCAGATGTCCCGGGGTTCTTGCTGACATCTCTGATGATTTTCCAGAGTTTTTCTCTCCAGAGTTCTTGAAATATTGCGCTTACGACCACGCCCAGGTTTGTTTCTTACTGAATTTGTCTCCTTGTAATTGGCAATGATGCAACGTACAGCGGTTCTAGACACTATGAAACGCTTGGAAATGGCAGTAAAACCTTCCCCCTTCTCCTGAGCCTCCACTATCTTCTTTCTGAAATCAAAACAGATTTCCTTTGTCTTTGGCATGATGAGTAAAAGTAATCCCTCTCAATGTGCACATGTGCCCTGTTCCTTGGATTCCTTTTATGCTGATTTAATGCTCAGGTGTTGTCAGAAAGCCAATTGACTGCACAGGTGTGGTTTGAAAACTGATTGGTTAATTAGGTTTGTTTGGAAAATAAAAATTCATACGGGGGCTAATATTTTTGACCACCCCATTTTTCACTATATTTGATATAAAGCAAGCCAAAAGATGTATTTTATATCCAAAATGTACCAAAAGCTACCAAATGGCACTGGTGAATGTTTGATTATATCAAGTTTTATCAACACTGCAAACATTGGGAAGAATTTTAGGAAAATGTTCCATAATTCCTGGGGGGCTAATAATTTTGGCCTCAACTGTAGCTGTGTTTCCATCATGTACAGTTGAGACCAGTACCTTTTCTTGGTAGGCGGGGTGTGGGCTGTGCCCGATGGCCACGTCAGTGAGATATGCAGCGTGATGTTGTACCGGTGCGACGACAATTAACGTGACACAGCAGACAGTAATGGAGGACATTTGTGGCTGTTTGTCTCAACAAGACGTCAAGCTTTGTATGAGTATAGACTGCTGGCGTTGAAGAAACACCGGTCACAAGGGAGTGATGTTTTTCTGTCACCCAATCAGCTGACTGTTGTGAGTGGAGCTAGTCCTTTTCACTAGATGAAAACATGGCTTATATCTACTGCATATTCTCCATTAGTTTCTGATCAAGTAAATATTGATGCACTCATTCATGTTTTAAAGCACAACTATTCTTTTACATACATCAGTTCACACGTGTGAAGGCGTGCGGGCCACCTTATGTGTGTTCATCAATACATATATATATCCACGTGCGTGTCAGTGCCAAGTGTCATATCGATAGGTTAATAGCCGCGGTGTCAGATTCAGTAACTCTCTGATTAGTTGACAGTTCACTAATCCACACACCATCTTGAGTTATTGGCCCAGCCCATTGATTTCTAGCCTGCCAGCCAAGCCAGGAGGAACTCGGGGGTCGTAAGAGAGCCTGCTGCTATTGATTGGCCCCAGATCAACCCCACCACCGTCTCCGCCTCACACAAACACACACTCACAGCTTTGCGCAGATATCCTCTGGATAGAACTCTGCACTGGCTGCCATTCATTCAGATGAAATAAACAAAGCGTTCCTAACCTTAACTGTAACCAGTTACCCCTGACATTAACCTAACTACAATTTATTTAACCAGTTCCACAGAAGTGCCGTTCTTGTCTCATTAGGACCAGGTTTTGGTCCTGACAAGTCAGTTTTTATGCCAGAAAAGGTCCAAAAGAGGTGAGGTAAAATAAAATAAACAAATACATACAAGCACACACATACTAAACCCACTGTGTGACCATATACGTATAGTTTCTCTTTCTGCTAGTGGCACTCTCATCTTGCTGCCCTCCCTCTTTTTCCCAGCATGCCACTGGGCATATTTGTGTCATATATGGTGTCCTCTTCATTACTCACTATTTTTTACAGTGAGATATTTTTATCGGCAGACTTTTACAAGGTGCACTATGACGTTGAAACAAACACTGCTCCTCCCGCTCCCCTACTTCTTTCACATCTTTTCCTGAATGTGACACTCCAACCAATATCTTTTGAGACACACAACCAGTGTTTGCTTCCAGACAAAACTCTGAAGTACCACACAGGTCATAAAGTTTCAGGCCCAAGCACAGACAGAGTATGTACACCTGCAAAAATAAACAATGATTAATAAATATAACATTCTTAACAAAAACGTTATTAAAAAAGAAAAACTAAAGAATTAAAAAGATCAATCTTTAGCATCACTTTGAAATTGTGCTCACATTAATCTTTGCGCCAAGTGAGAGATAATAATATTACTAATACTACTGTCAAGTATCAATAAGCAGTCCTGGTGTCAGTATCAGTATTGATAAAATCCTAACAATGCCCGCCCCTGCTCTCGAGTAGAAAGGTGTTTGTGTAGTTTTCATGCTTTGTGGAGACGACCAGCTGCTGTTTGAATCATCTGTAGATTTATGTGGTGTCGCGCTTCGCAGAGGAGAAGATTAAATCTTATTTGAATTCAGTGTAAGTTATTGGAAGTCAAGGCTGCAGCTGCTGCTGCTTGTGAAGACACTTGTACTGAGGGTTTGATTTAATAGTTGTAAGATACAGGGAATCACTCAAAGGCACATTCGCGTTGTTGCTTTATTCAGGGAGGGTGTGTGACACACTGTCTGAGATATTTGTTTTCGTCAGGGCTGAACTTTACTGGTACAGTCTCTGAAGTTGAAGGGCAATGAGATGCTACTTAAATCCCCTTTTACACTCATCAAAAACCTCCTTAACATCTAGGTCAGGTGAAATCATTGTGCAGTGGACACTTGAACACTTGAGTTACCGTAAATTTCGGCCTATTGAGCGCACCTGACTACAAGCCGCGCCAGCTAAATTTTAAAAGAAAATAGATTTTGTACATATACAGGCCGCACTTGTCTCTTATCAAAGAAGTTTGTTAATGAATGCATCAACTTGGCAAGTGAGTGTGTGTGACTAGCACTGAATGATGCGTTGCGATCATGGACGCATCATTCAGTTAATGATGTGTACGTGATCGCGAGTGGGCCACGGACAAAAGTGGGCCCACCTGTAACGCTGCATATGGTTGTAACATGAGATATTTACATAGATGCGACACAGAAGTTTTCCGTTGTTGTTTTTATTAAAACAACGTAATTTAAACACGGGGTGAACATGCCTGCACGTTTAGAAAAAAAATAGCACCGACACGGCATCAACATGCCATCTGATCTGATACAGCCCATTCGGAAACAAATTTAATTTCCAAAGGGTTGGTATAAGCTGATCATCATTTGGATCAGTGTTCATATAAGCGTGGATATCACCTGTCTGATCCACCTACATGTGCCGTATATCTGTTTTGTTACTGCTGTATTTCCAGGCACGAAGGTGAAAAATGGAAGAAGGAGACGGATAGGTTTTAATCCAAAAATTACTCGCCAGAGGAAAAGGAGAAAAAGCCACTTCCTCTTGTGCCAATTTGGAAGTATTAGTCACTTATTTTTAGCTTTTATTTTCCCTTTTTTAAAAAAAACAAACATGTGTATACCTGCTAATTTTTGGCAATTTTCTTTTGCTGGACCATTTGTACATTTGTATTTTCTTACACAAGCAAACACAAACAACAACTTGACACATACACAGTTTCTGAACTCACCAGCTTGTTCACCATCCTAGTTCTGAAAATGTTTCAGTCTACTTCACATAATTTCATACTGAAACAAGTGACACATAACATGTTTTCAAGCTATCTGTGCAGGTTGCTTCATTTAGTGGAATGAAAGTGTCTACTCACAACTCTGCATTGCGTTTGCTGTGAATAATTTGCTTTGCCTTCAGTGTGAACGGCTCAAACTACTCACTGTTGGACTCTTCACCTGCTGCTCTGAAAAGGAAGTGGCTTTGTCTTTTTCAGGGTTGCCCATGTGGAAAGATACCAGATTAGTGATTGCAGCAACATGAATGACCTTTTCCTGTCCCCTCAAATTTGTAGCTGGAAGATTGTCAGTGACTGTGGTGACAGCAACCCAAAAATCTGCTGTTGGACACCGGTAGTGAAAGAAGCAGCAGAGACACTGAAGAGGGACTTTTTTTTCCTGATTATCTCAGAGAGCTCTTGAATCAGCAGTTTGGTATTTTGAGGCACCTGCAGAGACAGAGGACTTGTCAGAACTTGCAGCAGAGTGGCTTGTGTGAAGTTTGGTGACTGGTGAGGACTGTCACTGCTTTGGGCAGAGGATGTAGTTCTACAGGTTTCATCACAGCACATGGTTCTATGAACAGCACAGTACAATTTCCAGGTGCAGCTGAGATGAAATTTCACACATCTTGTGAAAATGAGATGCATGTTTCTACCTGGCCTGGAAATACCACAGGGCATCACTCAGTAGGAACTGGAGAGAGGAACATGTAGTGCGTGCGTGGGCGCGCACATGTGTGTGTTACTGTATGCGTGAGCTCAGAACTCGGTTCAAAACTGCACAGTTTTACTGGTGCATTTATTTATATTGATCCTTAAACGCATCCAAAGATTCAACATTTCCTTCTGCTCGACTTCACCAATTTCCCTCATATTATTTCTTCTTCTTTCTCTTCTCTTTCTTCCCTCTGCTCACTCTGTCGCTCCTCAGCCTCTGTGTAAGCATTTGAGTGGGTGGGTGGAGTTGGGGGATTTGGAGGAGGGTTTGTTAAACATTTTTCTTCCTTCTTAATTGTTTTGACTTGTGCCATTGGCATCCCGATTAGACCCCATTGATTTCCCACTGCTAAGTGCATTGATTTCTGCATTTCTCATTGATCCTCCGCTTCTAAATCTGCCCACACACACACATACACATACTGTGTCTGTCTCTCTTTCTCTCCGGGAAACACAACCAGACTGAGCACAAGCATCTGTGTGTGTGTGTGTCTGCGTGTGTGCGTGTGTGCGCATGTGTGTGTGTGAATGAGTGACGCAGAGAATAACACAAAGCTGGCTTAGAGTCAATATAGAGGGAGAAATATGCAGGTAAATGATATTTGAGGGTTTAATCAATGACGTTTAGGGTCATAAAAAGATTATGAGATTTATGTTGTTTGGCATTGTTGTGAGGATGTTGTAAAGGACCAATATGTAATATATTTACAAGGTTTTACTGTCAGAAATGAAATATACTACCCATACATTTTCGCAGCCCCATTTATACTCCATGTTTTCCTGTTTTACATCTGTCTGTGTACCAAACATTATCTGTGTAATACCTCTGTGTGACCACTGAATGTAAGTCGTCCCATTAATGGGGAATATTACTCGTTGGTGTTGCCAATGAGGGAGATTGATGACATATTTCCGCTGTGTCAACTTGCTAGCCCCTAAAATTAAACACGCCGCCTCCCACAGTGCACCAGTGAGTGAATCTGGCTGTCTGTTAGCTAGTTTTAAGTACCAGCATAGACCCTTCTTCATCATTTTCTCGATTGATTGGACTGTTGACTATACTGCACCATGATTTCTGGTGGTATTGCTCTATTTCGATGGACAAAATGAAAACAAATTATGGATAAAAGGCTCTGTCCATCTCTGTCTTTTGCATCAAGTATAAATGGGCCTTTAGATGTACTTTAGCCGAGGGTCTTGCTTTACAGAGTTGGCCATCTCGTGCTGCCAATTTTGTACAACAACATGACCAGTCAGTGTCATTGAAAATCAATTAGTTGAACCCTTATGTTAATTTTCGCTGTTCATCCTTAGTGTATGCCCTGACCTCTGTGTAACTTTAATACTTTTTTACTCACCTGCAAATGTTCATGCGTGGGAAACCGTCTCTGTCTCAGAACTGGTTTGAACCATCTCTGCTCAACCTTGTTTCCCTTTCTTTTTTCAAGCTTAGCTGATAATCACAGGCTTTCTCACAACACAAAAAAGAATATTTCCTTCCTCTTTGGTTTTTGTCACACCCTCCAACAGACTGCTTGCACTCTGTATCATCATTTGACCTACTTTTCTTAGTGTTTATTTCAGATCTTACTGTGCAAAAGTTTTACAATACATTACATGTCATTTAGCAGACACTTTTATCCAAAGCAACTTACAATGGAACTGAGTACAATCAGCCAGGGGTGGAGTCGAACTTGCGACCATGATGTCTTTCGCACACAGGGTACTGGTCTTAACCACTGAGCCACTCCACCAGTAAATTTCTGTCACAGTTTGTGTTTGTGTTTGGTGTTTTGAAGCAGAAGCTCACTATGCAAACAAAGAATTGCTCCGCTCACATTAACCAGATGCATAAACCAACTTGAAAACATGTATATTGATGGGACCTCATCTTCCGATCGACATGCTTATTAAATCATACACCTTGAAATCCACCCTTTCATGGTATGTGAAGGCCACTGTAGTCCCCTGAATCGCCAGGGAAGTTCTCCTTTTGTTACAATCTGCACACTCACCATTAGATGTCACTAATCCTTTCACACTGGACCTACGGTTGGTTGAGGACAAGTGGCAATGGATTGTGACGTCACCTATTAGAAACTGAACTCTCATTTTTAAACCTGAAGATTTGATTTGAAGTTCACGTCACCTACATCCAGGCTCCTATTGGACGATACCAGCTGTCAGTCACACTGGTGTCCACTCATATGTGCTGTGATTTGTCATCTATTTTCCTTTTAAAGTGGAACTAAGTCAGTCCTAAGACCGAGTCACCCCCTGGTTGGCCTCATCAGGCAAACCCGATGACGATGTCCACTTTTCTACGTGGTCTATTGTTTAGGAAAGTTATAATCAAATGGCATCTTCTCAATGAGAAAAAGCTCAACGTGTGTGTGTGTGTGTTTGCGTGCGTACGTGCGTGTGTTTCAGATAAGGAGTTTGGTTGTGTTTCTTCTTCTTAACTGATTGAATATGAATTGTGAATCTGAATTCTCTTTTTTTATATAAGTCGAGGTGAGTGACATGCTTTTTCAGCACCAGAATACTTTGTGCAAGGTGATGTTTAAATCTCCTTTAACTTATTTTTTTAAGGGTATTTCTTGTCAGCTGCTGTACATCTTACTCTTATTCTACACACACACACACACACACACACACACACTCTCCTCTTGATCGTATTCCATGGTGTCCAGGAGAGCTGTGTCTGATCCGCTCCATTTTTAAGGCTCTCATCTACCCCCCACATCTGTGATGGACACACACACACAATCACGGCAGACTGCATAGCCCGAAAAGCTCCATCCATGTCATTGGCTTTAGCTCAAGCCTTGATGATACATTTGTGCCAAGCTAAGCTGTTTGTGCAGTGTGTGTATGTGCGTGTGTGTGTGTGTGTGTGTACTTTTCATGCATGTTTCATGCATGTTCTACATGAATGAAAATATGGCATATTAGTGTGTTCATCTGCAGTTTATGTGCTTTCTAGCATGCTATGGTGTGTTTGCATGCATGTACTGCCGAGAGTTTAGATAAATGTGTGTGTGTGTGTGTGTGTGTGTGACAGAACACAAGTGTGTGTGTGTTTTGTGTGTGTGTGTGGACCTGATAGCAGGGATGACGTCAATACTGTACCTGTTAACACACTTCTGTGTGCGTTTTACAACTTAAAGCGGGAACTATGCAGGATTTTTACCATAATTCTACCATAATTCACCATAATTCTACAGCTTCAGAGTCACCGTGATGGTTAAATGTCTTGTTGCGGGGAGATTGTTGGCTGTCATCACTGCCCCCTACTGTCTGTTGTGGAAATCCAGCCTTGCAAGTTCAGGGAGTCACAGATCTCGCAAGAAAAACACACACACCCCCTAGCCAGGTACCGGCTATAAGATCAAGGCAGCGATAGCGTTATTTTAGATGTTCATCATGGCCGAGCCAGCGACGAAGAAGCAGACAAAACCCTTTTCAGTGGAAGCGGGAAAGAGGAAACGACTGTCTGACCGAGCGAGGGGTCACACACGAGTAACTTGTTTTCAAATGGCGAGAATCGTAAAAATGTAAAAGGGATGCCAACCGGCATGGACACGGCTCGACGATGGATGGATGTGTACGTTGGTGTCGTAAAAACATTTATTCCAAAACTGTAGGGGGAGCTTGCAAAGTTCCACTCTAAATGCATTACGTCCAATCCAGGATGCACAAGCAAGCAGAACATCTGTGAAATACAAACACTGGGGGGAAAGGAGGAAAAATGTTGTAATAAGATTATGTGTGAAATAAAAACATATACACTTAGAAAAAGAAAAGCCCAGGCTTTGTTAGCAAAGAGAAAAAGAATATTCACAAACAGTTAGATTTTCACACTAACTATGATTTCCAGTTTGCCGGCAGCCGAGGCGAGCTGTCGTGATCTGTAAGCAACAGCATTGATCGTCCTCAGTGATCGTATCAAGGTGGCGTATCGACACCATCGTGTTTTACTCTTCTCTCTGTTTGTCCTCTGTGGCCTTAAGAGGAATAATGGATATGTGGGAGAAGTATTGGCAGCGCCGAGACCGGCCTATTGACATACTGTCAGCATTGATTACTGAGTCAGAGGAAAAGGCAGAGAGACATAGACAGAGAATGAGAGAGAGACGCTGAAAATAGACTAAGTGTCAGAAGCTAAAACTAATATGTGTATGTGTGTGTGTGTGTGTGTACAGTGAAGTTGTGTGTTTATTAGCATCAGTGATACATGTCTCACACATATCTCTGTGTATGTGTGTTGTGTTTGTTTGGTCTTTAGGACCTTTTTCTGTCATCAATACTGATCTTGTCAGGACCAGTAGTAGGACTAGTCCTAATGAGGCAGAACCTCATTTCTGATGAACTGGTTAAGTTTAGGGCTAAGAGAATTGTGTATAGATTTAAGTTACGGATTAACTAATGATGGCTAATTTCAGGGATTTGCGAGTCTATGATAGTCCTTAAAAAGGGTAGCTGCAAACGTGTGTTTGTGTGTTAATATTAATGTGTTTATTAATCCTCCATCCTCGTTATAGCAAAGTAATGATTTTTCAGTTTCATTCACTATCTCTTCCTCCTCCTTGTGTGTGTGTGTGTGTGTGAGAGTGCAGTTACAGCAGCAGTGGACGGGTATGTGGCGCTGATATAATTGTAAGCTGGTATTGATTGGCCCCCTCTTGTTATTGATGAAGGAGAATTTAATTCAACCAACTCGTTTGTCAACATGACACTACCGTTTAACAATGAACTCTCTCTCACACACAGAGAGCAGACAAATAAATGTAATAATCTTATTTTCGTGTAGACTTCTCGCAGGTTTCCTTATGATGTGTTTGTATGTTGTTGTTTTCATTTTGTTTTTTTTACCTTTTTTTTAGCTGATACATTTGAAGTGATAACTTGATCTGTATTTTTTATGCACTGGATCCTGTTTCACACTAAAATTAGTGGGTATTCCTAGGAAGGTGATCAACGCTAGGGATGAATCGATGCGATACTAGTCAAAATCGGATATTGGAAAAAGAAAAGCATAAAATTTGATACAATCCAAAAACATTAAATATCACACGAGTCCATCACAAAGTGCATAAAATAAAATAAAACATTTTAAGGAACTGTCATTTGGAGAAGCGTAATTGTTGCTCAAGTCATTTTAAAGATAAATCAGACTGATATTGTTATAGAGAGATTCTGAACATAGTGGTATCTGTATCATACCACACACACAAAAAAAGTTGCATCAAGCCGTCCTTAATCAATACCATTCCTGTGGACGGTGATTGTTCTGGCATGTGGTGTTTGCATTTTTTTAAACAAGTGACAATGTTTCTGTGGTTAGTATTTTGTGTCTTTGACTTTGGTCCCTCAGTCGCGCTGGGTTCAGACTAAAATCCAGAAATGATTGTTGAGCTCAGGTCATCTTCAGTCAATCGACACATTATTTTCAAGTTCTTTTAGTGAAACATAGGGTAAAATAGGGTTGGGATTTAAATGGCTTTTCTGAAATTGCCTAATTGAAAAAAAAACCCACAACATTTTAATACATAGATGTCTAACGTGTAAAACTAAGTGATATTAAGTAAGAACGGTGTTTCCCCAGTGTTGTGTCATTTCCACCAATGAAAGGGGGGGGGCACTCTCTCCACCTACTGACAAACAAAATGTCTGTAAACCATGTAAACATAAATAAAACAAGGCTTCTGATATAAAAACACAATATGGTATTAAATATTCATCTTTCATTTAAATATTTTAAAGGTCGTATACAGCAGTGTGTATTTGAGTGCTGGTCCGTCTAAGTCATCTCTTAGTCAACAATGAACATGCTAATGTTGCCATAAATGATTTTATGTTGATGTTTTAAAAAAATAATAGTAATAGTACAGCAATGTTTGTTGTATTTTATGTCCACAAAGAAGTTTAAAAAGCACAATTTACTGTTTTCCTCACAGAGAAAAGCTGAATTTTCAGTTATTGAACATTTAATCAATATTGACTGGTTTGAAAGATGTATTGATACAAGTTTGTTTGCCTATATTTAGAACCTTTTTAAGGTTCCTTTCACACCTGCTTTGTGTGTGTGTGTGTGTGTGTGTGATATCAGAGGTGCAGTACGGCCCACATGAGCCCACCATGTCAGACAAAGCAGCCACGCAGCAGGTTGCAGTACTTATAAAAGAATCGGTATTCCAGGAGAGAAAAATAACATATAGCTATTGATGAGGCCCACCGAGCGCCATATTTTTCACCTCTCCTTCAAACCCACACACTCCTCCCTCCCTTTCCTCCCTCCCCTCCTTCCCTCCCCTCCTGTGCGATGAACGCACAAAACACACTATATTCTACAAGAAATAATTGCTTTTGTCTGGAAGGAGTTTGGATCGGGGCTCCTCTGCGCTCGCCCTCATCTGGAGAGCGAGGGGGGCTCACGAGGGACAAGCCGGTCGCTTCTTTATACACACTCTCCTCTCTTCTCCTCTCCCCCCTCCTCCTCTTTCCCTCCTGCTTTTGCCTGTTGGACACGCGGATGTCATCTGTCAATGGGCAGTGGGCTTTTCTTTTTTTAATTTTATGGAGGGGGGCTGGGGGGTGGTTTGGTTCTCCTTTGTGATGTGACTCGTGTCTGTGTGACATCAAAAGCTGCAGCGAGCAACGGAAACACTGAATCATAAGAAAGAAGGTTCAGTTAGGACAGGTGGAAGATGGAGTCATAGTGCTAGTATTCTTAGTACTTCAATTCAATGCAACAGCCACATTCGTAGTACTATTTAGATTAATACTATCATACGAATATGCTCTTAAAGCTCCCCTTGTCAAACCTACCCATAATAACTTTATTAATACGTCACTCTGCTTTATCAGCTTCTTAAATATGAATATTCTCTGGTTTCTTTGCTCCACGTAACAAATAAATCATAAAACTGAGTAATTTTGGTTACTCAGACATTTGAGAACATCATCGTTACTAGGTTTGGGAAACAAGGATGAACAATTTTCGGCGTTTTCTGACATTTTGTAAACAATGAATCATTTATTTAATTTAATATGTATTATTACTGCTTGCTTTGCTGTAAGTTGCACATATCTGTGAAGTTTGAGTGTGTAGATAAAGGCATCTGTACTTGTTTGGATTATTTTATGGCAATTACTTAGAGTGGTATTATTAGTAGTAGTTGTGTGTACTAATATAGCGTGGTGAGTGGTTTTCTAGTGACAACCGTAGTAATTGTAGTAATACTTACTGTGATATCTCCTCTTTGTTGTACTAAAGTGTTTATCAGTGACCATCTTTACTGCACAGCATCAGCAGCAGTAACATTAATGATCATAGAAGTACTTTATCAGAGTATTCAACATGTACTGATAGTAAAACAGCTGCAGTACAGTAGAGGCAGTGCATACATGAGAACAGATGAACAGGATAAGTTGCTGCTGCTGTTATTTTATCTGAGCAGAAGATATAATTTTTTTTTATTTATTTGAAGCTGTTTTTCTTTCTCCTCATAGATATTAGCATCGGCAAAGAGCCTGAGGCTTTTCTCCATATATGAGAGCCGTAATTGATCGATAACTTATTAACAGCTCAGTCTCACCTGCACGAGCATGTACACACATGCAGAGAGAGAGGGAGACGGAGAGAGAGAGAGAGAGAGAGAGAGAGGGCGCGTTTGATCGATTTTCTTTTATTGACTGTGATACTTAGCGCATAGATTTTTCTATTTTAAAAAATCTATGATGGTGATGATCTGCTGAGTGAATGCGCGGCGCGGATATTGAGGCGACGCGTCCCGTAGGCAGAGTTCAGCCGGGCGGTGTTAGTTATAGTGTGAGGATGTGAGGAGAGAGGAGGCGAGAGTTGACGGCCTCGAGGCACACGCACGTACACACACAATGACCTGTGCTCCTAATAGGAAAAAAACGGACGCCCTTTTAGATCCAGCTCTTCTGACATTTTACGCACACACGTACGCGCCTCCCCGAGCCCAAATATAATTACTAATTTAGCTCTCGTGGCTCCGCAGACGTTGATTAGTCTCTTCTGTGGCGGGATTTTAAAAAGAAAAAAACACCCGCTGAGTGCTGCAGGTGACCTTGCGTGGGCCAGAAACGCGCAGCCTAAATCTATACATGAGAGAGAGAGAGGGGGAGAGAGAGAGAGAGAGAGAGAGAGAGAGATTCACCTGCTGAAATATACATCAAAGCTCTCTCTCTCTCTCTCTCTCACTCTCTCGAATTCATGTCCACACATTGTGAAGAGCCGATCGATTTTACGGAGGCCAGCGATGATGTGATTATTGGCTTCATTATAATGAAGTAATCAGAAGATCAATTGGCTGAATCTGCCCTGGTCTTGTACGGGATTATCGTGTGTGTCTTCCACAGTGTTATAATTCACAGATGATCAAATAGACTTTCATAAAATCCTCATCATCACATTCTGTCCAGCACAGTCTTTATAAGTGACCTGCTATAAAAAAAACATGTCATGTGTTATTTCAATATAAACTTTACATAAATTAACCACAGTAAGTACCAACAGGGATGAAACGATGCCCCGATATTATCACATATAGTAATAAGATCCACTCAGGTTGAGTCGATCCTAGTGATTTTTTTTATATTAATCATTTCCCCCACAGTAAAGCTAATCATGGTTGGAGGAAAAATGTGAAATGCGGCCTAGCTAGCAAACATAGAGGCATCGGGATTTTATTTTGAAGTGCCACAAGGGGGCGTCTGCATCTTTCCAGTTTTCCAAATGGTCTCTTTTTAACGTTTAAAGTATGTTTTTGTAACACAACTTTGTGTCAGTGTTTTTGTAATGTTAGCAACATATTTTACAAAACATTTTGTAACATTGTTGATCATTTCAGCCTGGTTTGCTTAGGACTTCCTCCATAAAATATATGTACAACTATAGATGAAAGCATTTGTGAGCATTTTCGTAGGTTTAAACTAAATGATGATGAATTAAGAGGGGGAATGTCACCCCTATACACACACACACACACACACATATTTTAGTAAGTGTCACAATATTACCCTCAATCGCGATTTATTTTTGTTCAGAATAATCATGACATGAAGTGTTCATATGTGTTTCTTGACTAAGGAGCAATACATGTTTACCCCCACTTGTTTTCACAAAGTGCACATGGGTTTGTGTGCTAAGGTGTGTGTGTGTGTGTGTTGGGGTGAGGTTTATGGAGAGGGAAAGGGGGGAACAGTGAGGGGAGGGAAACGAAAGGGGGTTCAGAGAAGAGGGGGTTGGGTATCACTGTGTGTGTCTCCTGGTCGCAGCGCTTCATCGTGCCAGAGTGCGTTCAGGCTGCGCGGTGTCGGAGCAAAACCACCAGGGTTCCCGCAATAAACAGAGGGGACGCAGATTTACCCGCACACACAGTGAGAGAGAAAGAGAGACGACAGAAAGAAGGAGAGAAAGAGAGCGGCGGATGTCGGAGCAAAACCAAAGAAAAGACAGTCCAGCGTAAAAAAAAAGAAAAGCTCTCGCTTTCCTTTCCTCCCTCACCCTTTTCCTGCTTTGCCATCATCGCCGTGGACAGGTGCACTTATTGATATGGATTTATTCATTTATTTATCCATTGATTTTTCTCTAATTAGTGACCCGCGGTAAAGAAAGAGGGAGCGAAAGAGCGGAGGGGAGGAGAGGGAGGAGCGAAAGTCAGACAGGAGGTGCCTGCGTAGCCTTACACTTTATTATTTCATTATTTATACCTTCTTCTTTTTTATTATTTAACCAAATGATGTTTTTGCGTGTTATGTTTGCGCCGCATTGAGTGCGTGTTTTCTCCAGCGGACCAGCCTGCAGCTACTGACCAAATCTAAACCAGAACCAAAAATAAAAAAAGAAGAAGCAGAAGGAAGAACTCAAATTTCTACGCAGATTTTTCTTCTTCCACGCCGAGGACTCGCCAGTGGACAGTGTTTGTTTTTAAGACTTTTCATGAGAGAACAGGAGCAGATATATTTTCATTCTTCACTCCTAAACCAAAGCGGGCAGAAGAGAGGCGGACATCATCATCATCATCAGCGGCAGCAGCAGAGAGGCACTGCGATCTTTACGCACAGCTGTTCTGGAGCCACTACATGGAGTCTAAGTGAGAGAAGCTGAAAAGAGAAGCACTAGATTCACGTGGATGCAGTCATATAACTGATATCATCTACTATCCTGCAGCCACATGGATGTCCACTGCTAGCTTTATTTCTCTTCTCCCAAAGACAGTCGTCGCTGCGCGTCCTGCACATCTTCCTGTGACCACGCGTGTGTGTGTTTGACTCAGTGAAAAGGACCATAATATCCACCTGTATCCAAAGCTTAAAATTTTTTTTCCCAAAAAACAGAGATGTGAGTCAGTTCCACGAGAGGAAAATCAAGCCAAGTACTCGGTCTCTCCTCCCTCTCTCTCCAAACCTTCCCTGCGTCTCCACACACCTGGGAAACAAACGCGAAGAAAGCCAGAAGAACCACGGATAAGAGAGGAAGAAAAGTGAGACTAAAATAAAAGAAGAAAACCAAAAAAACCGACGACCCCCAGGTCGACAGAGGACCATGTTTGTCCCCCTGCCGGTCCCCTTCGTCTTTCAGAGAACAGCGTCCGACTTCAGCGCCTGGAGACTCAAGTCCTCGCTGGCTCCGCGGTCCAGCCCCGGTAAGACTGACCGCTCCTTTTCTCCGTCTCTTTACACTGTTTCCACACAAAACATCACCCTATCGTTTTCATTTCAAATATTTTGAAAGCTTTAATTGTAGTTCTACTGTATTTACAACATCCAACATGCAACATATTTTATTATTTTTAATTTGACCTCAAATTTCAACACCATGTAACCTTTAATGCTTAATATTTTTACTTAATGATTTTGACTTCCTCAAGTTGTCTTTTGCATATTTGAATTTGTTTTATTGAACTGAAAATAAGAACGTACAAACGTATTTGGAGCTTTGAGATATACAAATTAAAAACACAGTTTATAGCTCAGATTTGTTCATTTGAAGAAGAAGAATCTGAATCTTCTCTATTTGCCCAAAAGGATAAAACTGAATTTATTGGTAAGTGATGATGATAATAATAATAATAATGAAAGATGTATATAGAATACTTACTTGCATATACATGCAGAGTGTAAAGCTGCCGCCAAATTGGGTGCATGAATATGTGTCTCATTAACATCCATCACAGTCTCACAGAGGCGCCTCCAAACTCATCTTCTCCTCTTTCATTCACCACCATCCATCTCATCCTCCGTCCCATCTGTCTCCTCTCCTGTCTCCTCACTCCTCTCCTCTTCTCCTCCTTCAGTCTTCCTCCTGCTCTCAGGTTAGGGGGAAATATTCATTGTCATCTATCGATCAGAAGGTATTGATCTCTGAGTGGGGCCACAATGGGAAAACAGGAGTGTGAAAGTTGAGGCTGAGGGGGGGAGAGAAACTTTGGCTGTAGATGGGAAGATGGTGCGAGGAGGAGAAGAAGAAGTGAAGTGCTGATTTCTCAAATGTCTTTCAAAATAAAAGATGGGGGGAAAAGACGCTTCAGTGTATATTAAAGGGCTTAAGTGGTTTTATTCTATAGGTTAGGTTAGGTATAGGTTGTAATTGGCCTATAATGTCATTTAAATGACCTCATTATTATACTTATGACCACAGTGAATAATCAATAAGACCTGAACCCTGCAGTTTCTATAATGTTTCCATAATGTATAATCATTTATCTGTTTCATGCATTTATTTTAGAGTGACCGCAGCCGTTTCAGCACAAGTTAAATACATTTTAAGTGTATTTTTCCAGAATGGTGACCACCTGCTGGAGGTCACAGTCTAATTTCACCTCTGCGTCTCACCACCTGTGGAGTTTTTTTTTCTTTTATAAATAAGTAAAAAAAAATCTAAGTGAACTTGCATGATGACCCTTTGCAGATGAGTGTGTGCACAAATTTGAGTGGGGCAGCTTCGTCCCCAGCACCGCCTTTATCCATCCAGGCAGAAATTTCAAATGACAGATGGGGGGGTGTGTGTGTGTGGTGGGGGTTGTTGTGCATTCTGAGCTGTGCTGCCGTGCTGAGCCGAGCCATGCAGGAGTAACTCAGGCTATCACCTTAAGTAGGTGTCAGGAGGAGAAAAACGGTTGAGGTTTTAATGAGAGCTGCTTTGACAGGCGACATATAACCACTGGCTTCTGTTTTGGAGGTGTGTGTGTGTGTGTGTGTGTGTGTGAGAGTGTATATTACGTGTGTGTATATATTATGTGTGTGTGTGTGTGGGTGGTCAATTTCTCTGTTAGTCCTTTAAGAAATTAAAGTAACAGAGGTGAGGAGAGGAGGTGGAGGTGGCAGTGAACGAAACGTATGTATGAATGAATGATTGAATGTGTAGCTGAATGAGTGAGTGCATACATGAATAAGAAATGAAAGAGAAAGGTTAAAGTGTCACTTTGCAAATGAACGGGTGAGAGAATCAGTCAGTTGAAAAGTGACAGAGTGAAATCACAAATAAAGAAACTTCAGGGCTGAGCAATTGATCAGATTGTTTATGAAATCAGATTTCTTTTCCTGGTTCTAAAGCCTGTTGTAACACTGATATTGAACCGTTTATCACAAGAAATTGTGATTTTTATGATTAAATATTCATTAAAATTCATGGAATCATCAAGTTACTCAATACAACTTCGTCAACAGCTCTTCTCTGATATTTAGCCTGATTATTGGTATGACAGTGGGATTTGACCATAATTATTCTCAGTTTCACATATAAATGTCCTTTTGTTAAGCATTGAAAAGCCAAACAAATGCACCAGGTCTTCTTGTTATTAAATCAAAGATAACTGGATAAATTCAGCTAGAATTATAGAAATGATTGTCTATCATTTTACAGTATATTACTATATTTACAATGTCACTGCAATATATTGCATATCAAGATAGAGCCAAATATTGAGATATAATATTGCCCTAAGTTAACATTGATAATACAGTGAGTGATTATTAAGAAGTCAATGATTTAATAACTGACTTAAGTGAATGTGTTTTCCCTCATGTGAGAAAACAAAAGGGTAAAAGTGCTTGAATGAGCTTCTCTTTTTTCTCTTTTTCCTCTTTTTTGTTGGTGTGATAAGCATCTAATACACATGAGGGAAATAAAGTGTGTATATCGGAGAGCATAGGCCGGCACTCATCCCCATCTCCTCCGCCTCCTCCTCCTTTCTGTTTTCTTTCCTCTTTTTTTCTCTCCGTCTTTCATCTTTAATCTCTGGAGAGAGAGAGAGAGAAACTCAGAATCCTATGTTTCCCCCTCCTCTCTCTCTCTCTCTCTCACTCTCTCTCTCTCATTTCTATGAAGTATTCACTTGACACGAAAGCCTTTTCAGTAAAATGCAAACTCTCTCTCTCTCTCTCTCTGTTCCTCTCTGTGTCTGTCTCATTCCCTGTGGACGAGGAGGTTGTTGAATTGGGTTTTCCTGGTGTGGTTTGCTTGGGCCCCCATAAGCCACTTTAGCTAAGTCCGTTACCCACAATTCTCTGTGTCTCCGTGCTCTGCAGCCTTTGACTAGAACGTGTACGATTATCTGCACGTGTGTGTGTGTGTGTCGTGGTGTCAGAAGTCTTGGCTGAGATGAGCGAGGGTCAGTGTCGGAGACGGTTCCTAAACAGCAGACGCCAGCAGACCGTGGCTATGTAGTGGATTTAAACTGAAGGCTTATGGGTTTTTACTCAGCTCGACTTTTTAACACGACAGCGTTGAGACTGTTGGCTTCGCGCTGACGCTACATTGCCCTCTGTATGTTCGCAGATTTACTTGTCCATAAACCTCTTCTCAGCTTGATTCCTGTGTATCTATGCACGTACGTGTGTAGCAGTAGTGTAGTGTGGCGAGTACACTGATTAGATGCAGGTTGTAACTCACAGACACTTCACTGTATTACTATCACTGCTTTAAAATATAGTTTTGTCCATGAATTCATCATTTGCAGTTAGTAAATGTCATTAACTCCTGAAGGAAACTCATAAATCAAAGGGTTAACACAATTAAATTACTTAAATTAAGGCCAGTCAAACTAATGTAAGCAAGTCATCTCATAACCTCATAACTTAAGTTTGAATTAACTGAAGAAAATGGTTGACAAAAATACTTAAACAGCTATCATCTAAACTAAATGTTCATTAAAACTAAGTTGTCTCTATATAACTTGTTGACTTTAGTTCAAATGAGCCTCATTTATGTAGTTTTGACAAGAGTTTTACTTCCCAGTCCTATTCAGTCCTATTCAGTCCTACACCAATCTATATGCTGTTTTACTGCTTATATATCGGACCACATGCACTGCAGGAGTAAAGAAATTAAATAAACTATAAAATTCTGTTAAAATTACCATGACACGTCTGTGATTTACAAAGGCTTTCAATGAACAAGTACAATGAATATAAATGCCTTTTCATTTTGTATTCATTTTTTAATCAAACTATATAATATATAATCCAATTATACCAAAGGGTTTACGTGAGTGGGTCACTGGGACAAGTCCTTGGCTGGAGAGAAAATTGAGAAAAACTGCATCAGACAGCGCTGCTGTATGAATACACACTTGTTTGTAGTGGGTGGATTCAGTAAAAGCCCACCATGTTTACATCTCTAAGTGCTTTTAACGAGTTAATGGAGAAATCCTGGCTCATTAGCATACTGTGTCAAAGACTAAAAACCTACAGAATTGAAAGCGTTGTGTGTTTGACCAATTTTCTCTCATGATGAAAAAGACCCTAATGTGATCCTCTTTAATTCCTCACACTGTGCAGTTGTTAAGTGAATAATGAGCTGGAGGAAGTGATCGTTCAGGGACGCGGATGAACTCTGAGCAGGAGAAACAGAAAGGAGGAGGATGAAACAGCAGCCTCCTTTGTCCAGAAACATGTCTCCTCCCTGAATTCTTTGTTGTTAATACACTTGAGCCATCCGAGCGTCTGGACTGAAGAGCGGAGACTGATGTTCCTCCGCTCGTTTTTCAGCATCACATCTTTGCCACAAAGAAGAAAAGAGCCTCTCTCTGATGTGTGAGATCTGACCAGACAGTCTCCTCTCTGCTGTGTGGGATTTTCAGAGGACGGGGCGGACGTAGAGGGACCTGTAGCTGCCTCCGTGCTGTCCCTGCTCTCGCAGCAACAACAAAAGGAAATCTAAATGCTCTTTTATTTTATGTACAGTGCAGTAAAAATCCTCGAGGGCCGCTGTGGCCCACATAAAACTGAGAGCTGTCAAATTCACAGGGAGGAGGCACACGTCTGGATGGAGAGGGATGGTTTATTTATGTTGGCTATTCCACGAGGCCTCTCATCCAGGCTTTAGTTATTCAACAACGTGTTTATTTTATTTCGCTGGTCAAACCCGTTTGTTCTGCTATGGGCTTTTTCTGTTAGCGTCTCTGAAGACATGGTAGTAAAACATTAGTGAATGATGAAAAATCATGAGCATTCTGGTCACAGACTATGTTGATGCTGTTTACATCCACACCTAAACCTCCATAGATCTCTTTGTTTAAATTTTGGGGATGTTTTCACAACTAGTCACTGTAAATTCCTTCAAAAATATGGGATGTTTTAACTTCCTGTTGGTTAATTAACCAGGGTGATTGGAGTGGAGCCAATGAATTTTGACCGGTGTTTAGAAAATGAAACAAATAACAACAATTACAAAATTACATTACATTAAATAATAATAATTAGAGTCACCTGCTTCCTGTAAATCTGCCTCCTGAAAATATGACTTTGCTTGACCTATTTACATCACTGTATTTTATTGTTTGAGAACAAGTTTCACTTGAGAACCACTGGTTGAGCTCATTTGTTGTGTTTGTTATAATGTTGTATTAACTTGCTTTGAATGCAAACTCAGGGTATGGCTGCGATGGAGATCAATGTTTCCCTGAATAAATAATATATATATGCAGGTGGTGGTAATAAAAATCCAAAATAAAAATAATGAAGTCAAAATGCCGCAGTAGCAGCAACATCATCCATTCTGACCTGTTATATTATTTTCTAATGATTATCAAGAAGGCAGAGAAACCTTTACTGCAGAGTTCAAAGTGCAGACATAAACACTTTAGTGGGGACCAAATCAGCTGAACGTCACTGTTTGTATGGATTATTAGTGTACGTTTTATGAGCTGCACAAACGCAGGGCTGGTTTGTTAGCTACAGTCTTGCTCTTTGTCTCCCTCTTTTTCTGTCAGTGGTGCTACATCCTCACAGCAGGAGTCTGCTCTTCTTTCTGTGCTTCCTATAGACTTCATTTCTAAATAAAGTGGCAGTGTTTTTGTGTCAAAGTAAGACACCTTTTCAGGACAAAGACATCTCAGCTGTAGCAAACTAAAGGCAGTAATGTAGGGACAGTGTGATTGCTAATACGTTGACATTAAAATGCTAATAAGGCACAATGAGGGTTTTATATCGTTACAGTGTTTGAAGAGGGAGGAGTTAGGCTAACTGTGGCATGATAGAGCCATATCTTTAAACGCACAAAATCCTAAACAGAAGACTGAAGACAAACTCTTTTCAGCTATTATTGTTTTTAACATGTATCATGTGTGAAGAGGAGACATTCTGCATTTGCTGTACACACACACGTTCATGCCTATACTTAACCTAAACTAAACTAATCACAGTTCCCATGTAATCACTATCAAGTTCCACTGAAATGAGATTCAGCCTCATTAGAACCAGATTTTGGTCCCAATGAGGGCGACTAGACCTGACAAGATCAACGTTTGTACCTGTAGAGGTAACACAAACCAGTAAACGCATGTATACAGGCGCACACACACACACACACACACTCTGGGTGCTCCATGCTGCTCGATAACTACCTCGTCTCACACCCAGGATTTTCACCTCTGTGTGCCCAGGAGGAGGTTGTGGGGATGGGACATACCAAACCGGGCCTAAGCAAAGGCCCCAGTGCCTGGATTTAATTGGCTGTGTGTGCATCAGTGTTGAAGGTTGAGTTAGTGGAGGTGCAGGCAGTGTTTCTTTGTGTGATTGTGCAGTGGTATATGCAGCAGGTGTGTGTTTCTGAATGAGCAGGTCAGAGAGAGTCTGTGAAAAGCGAGCAGGAATCTGAACTATGTCTGTCGGCAGTTGTTTGCTCTGTGTGGTTTCACTCGTGTGTAGGTGTTTGGGTTTATGAAGAGAGGAAGTTGTTGCATTTTTGCATTCCTTTGTGTGTGTGTGTGTGTGTGTGTGTGAGGTGGGTATAGCCATAGCTGTGGCGAGCAGGCAAAGAGGTAGACGATTCAATAATTGCACGTTGAGGTCACTTATGGATCTCTGCCGGCATGTGTGGTTTATCTGGAAACCACAAGCAGCTCATAGCTGCCCATTGTGTGAGTGGTTTTAACCTTCCACCGCTATTGATTAGCTGGCATTGACTACTCTCCCGCCACTGTGTTTGTGTGTGGTGTTAAAGTGTGTGTGCGAGAATTTGTGGTTGCACTGGTTGTGTGGTGACATGAAAGATGGCCGTGGATGTGTAGGAATGCAAGAAATGGTGTGTGTGTTGGGACACCTGCGTGTGTGTGTGCGTGCGTGTGTGTATGGATCAGATTTTAAAAGGGGCAGCGTTGTTGTCGAGTCCCAGTGCTAACGTGATTGCGAATGACAAAGCGTCTAGGCAGGTTTGTTAGCTCCATAATGGGGAATCAATAGACACAACACAGATGTCAATACAACATGCTTTATTGCGTTAAGCTGCGTCACCCCCTCTGTGGGCTCTGCACACACACACAAACTCTCTGTGAGGATGTGTCTGCTCTGATTTTGTTCTGTGAAACACAGGAATGTGAACTTAAAATGTCTTTTACACACACAAACAGTTAATCATATCAGTTTTTGTCCCTTCCTCCTCACACTGGCTAATCATTATGTTCTGTTATAACTAAATTTCCCATGTTTAAAATTTTTTAAAAACTAATGTTTGACGTTATCTACCTCACTGTTGTGAGTCAGAAAAGCAATTTATCACACTGGCGACACATAAAGAAACTACGCCCTGCCCCCTACTGTCGGGCCTCCCGTCGAAGCTCCACCCCCATGGCACAGGAAGTAGTTGTCTGTAGCAGGACTTGCAGGACGAATTTTGGCTGCCATTTTGCGATTCTTTCGCTAACGTTTAGCCATCACCTCTGCTTTGTTATGTGTGTCTTTTTGGCAATTACAGATCCTAGCTTTAATTTGAGATCACATTGTCACCGAAAGCTTCTCTTTTTTTTTTTAACAACACTGACATCCAGATTAGTGAATTTGTAAAGATAAACAATAATGACTGACTGTATTCGTTTTTTGTTAACAGGTTATTTATGAGACGAGCTGATCTGATACTCAGTGATTCTGGGTCATAAATTTTATGGTTTGTTTTACAACTGGAGGATTACGTCCACTTTTATATACAGTCTTTGTATAGAACACATAAAGTTGTATCAAACCATCCTGAGGAAAACCAGGATTCTGCACTCTGCATTCTGAACGTCTACTGCACTCTTCCGTCATACGTGTACAAACCTTCATCTGCAGCAGTGCACACGCACACACACACGCATGTTCATCGTCTGTTGTTCCTGCAGACACAATAAAAGTCATTTCACAGTATGAACGCTCCCCGCTGTGCGGACATGAAGTAAAAATCGTCCCACACACTCGTGTTCGATCAAACATGGCCGCGTGAACTCTGCTTCCCCTCCAGCTGCCACCGTGACGTTCCATGAGGCTGTTCCACCGACCCCAACTGCCATTGTTACCGTAGAAACATTCATAGGCCATTAGACACACACATATAGAAGGAAAGGAATCAAGGTAAACACTGTCCTCCGCACACACACACACACACACACACCATTGGACAGGCATCTTCATCTTGTGCTCTTGATGTTCACAAAGACCATTAGGGGCTAAATTGGCTGTACTCAGGCTATATTTGACTGCCCTGTGTGTCTCGCTGTCTTTGGGCATGTAATCGGCAATCATATGTAAGTGTGTGTGTGCGTGCGTGCGTGCGTGCGTGCGTGCGTGTGTGTCCGTGGCCATTTGCGAGGACATTTCCAAGCGCGTCCGTGCATGTAAACACAAGACAAGTACCCCAGTACTTATCACAGTACTTATTCCTGTGTATATGTGTGTAAATTGGTGTTTCCCTGATGGCTCGTCTCATTACTTGTGAGCATGTGTCTGTGTGTGTGTGTATATATATATGGAGGACAGTGTCCATTTTACACCCCCGTGAAAACCATGAGTCCTGGACACAGCAGGAGACCCCTTTTTTGGTTTAACACCAATGCACACCCTTAATCGAATACACTCAGCTGTGCACTGACTCTTTGTCCAACAAGGTGTCCATCAATAACGTCTTTCTCCTCAGCGCATATACACTATACAGTGTGTACCGCAAAGAAGCCATTTGACTTTTCTTTTGTCTCATAGCTCACATTCTTCCTCTTCTTCCGTCCATCTCTCTAATTCACTGCCTTGATGCTGTACCAAAGAGGGGGTTTGGTGTGAGGAAAGGAAAGTAGAAAGGAGAAGGGAGCAAGAGCGTGAAAGTGAGAGAGAGGCTGCTCAGTTGATTAGTGGCTGCTCTGAGGTCAAGGCTGCAGCTCACCTGCTAATTAAGCAGAATAATTAGGTGTCAGAGGAGTCAGTGTTGTGAGGTTGAACCTATGGATGGTTATTTTTATTCCGACATCACATAATAAAATTTTCCTGGTGAAAGGTATGGCAATTTTCTATGACAATACTTTCAATAACATTCTTTATATCACTTTAAATGTATTACAAATGTACATTTTTGTGACACTTCTAAGAATACAAAGACCAAATACAAACACAACATGTAAACATTGTGTGAAATCTTTTTGTTTTTTTGTTTAATACCACAATTCACTGGTTTCTGCACATCAAAATTCAGTCAGGAACCCTCTTGTCATAATTAAACCATGTATTGCAACAAATGGAAATGCACTTAAACTTAAACAGGAATAGACTTAACTTGATCTACAAAGATGGAGGCTGGGTTGGTGGTGGCAGCAGTGTGAGGCAGCAATGTTGTAGCAAGAAACGAGTGAGTTTTATTTAAATGGATCACCTTGACATGAGAGTGGCTGTGCACCCCACTACTCATGCTATGGCTACAATGTCCTGCATGAACTACTGCAAGATTTTGATATGGACTGATATGATATACTGATATAAAATGTGTGTACTGATAACCCGTTTTTGTCCACCCTTACCAAAAAGCTGATGCAACATAATAACAGAACCTTTGAATTAGTTCTCTTTTTTTTAGAAAAGTCGTATAAGATAAAAAAAAGATCTTTACTGTATGTATGTGTGTGTCCATAGGCTTTCAGAGAAATCTGTGGCTTGGTCTTTGAAGCAGTTTTCTTACTAGAAGAAAAAAATACTTACTAATGATAAATCCTGACTGTGGTACTGGGTAGCAAGAGTTCATCAGGAAATAAATGTTTTTACTGAAGCACAATTTCTTCTGTGCTAAATGTGAGCTATTTTCAGTTTTCCAGTTGACCAAAGCAGCTGAAATAGCTGATTCACAGGTAACACACAGGAATACACGTCTGTGTTTTCATACTCACTCACACACACACAGACGATAGAGAGCATCACATTGTTTGGCTTTGCGGCTAATTGAGTCTGTTGATTTGACAGCAAATGTCTTCGGTCATCAATGAAGGAAAAATCACTCTGATTGGCTGTCAGATGAGTGAATTACAGGACTACAGCTACAGTTTGAAAAGCACAACAAAATCCCATTTTGTTTTTGTTCTTTTTCATGAACAAATTGGACAAATAAGTCCCTCACATTGGTGGTGCATGTCTGTTTTTTACACCTAGTTCTGATAATTGACGTTATTGCATCGTTCTCCAATATCCAATCCAGTAATTTCGCCCAGTATTGGATCAATATTTATCCTAAATATCGTGTCAGCTCATCCTCACACTGTGTTCTGTGCAACTTTTTTGATTGGAAAAACTGTCCAAAACAGCCTCAACACGAACCAATGCAGCGCTGGGTTTCGCTACCATTTGTGTGCCCTAAATTGAATTTGATGTGTCCCTTCTCCGAGGATGTTTAAAAAGACCACAGTGTCTGATGCTACATTCTGTGTGTGCTCCTGACAGTTCAGAAGGTTACCCCATAGTTTTGTGCATGTGTGCGATCTCCAGCAGGTGTGTGAAATAGCCTGTTTGCTAATGTCCATCACTGCCTGCTGCTGCTGGTGTGTGTCATACCCAAGTGCGGGTCTTTTGTGTGAACCCGTAGCCAGTAATCTTGTTTCCCCTGCTCGCATGAATAGCGAGAGCGAGAGTTAAGGTTTCCCCATCCTCCTTTACAGGTCTTCGCCGTAATGAAGCCAGTGTGTGATCTCACAAAACATTTGTGTGGAGGTGTGAGTAAGCTCGTCTTCATTCAGACTCCTGCCATCTCAGAGCTGTAGGACTCCTTTAATACAGATTAAATTGACAAAGCAGCGGATAACCAGTACAGTGTGCCTGAGTACACTCTCCTCACTGAGTGTTTGCATGTTTATGTGCGCAGCTGTAATGTAATCGCGCTGGCTGCAGCGCCGCAGGGACGTTTTATGCTCACCAACATAGTTTGTATCGAATGAACCACACACAGAGAGCAAGCGCGTGTCCTTTGTCTGGCCTTTTTGCATGTCTGCAACGGTGTGTACACGGCAATAGGAATCCCCACAGCCAACAATGCGTTGCTTCCCGCCGCTGATACATTTAGCTAATAAAGTGGGATGACAAAAGTGGGGTTAGTTAGATTGGATTCCACCTCTTTTGTCTTCTGCCTCCCTCCGTCCTTCCCCTTGGCTGGTGGTCAGCACTGTTTTTTGGGGAAGAGGGGAGATTTAGACCCCCAATTTAATTTAGCGGACAGGAGTTATGGTAATGAACGTGTGTGGGGAAAGAGAAGGGGGCGTGTGAGGAGAGGAGAGTGGAGGATGGATAGGAAGGAGGGGGTCCCTATTTACCTCAGGAACACCACGTCCTTCCTCTCCTTTCTCTCCCTTGACCCCTCCTTCCCTTCAGTCCGTCTTATTGAGGGACCAGCAGTGGTGGCTGTTGAAGGGTTTTTAGCAGAAAACATAATATCATGCAGAATGGATGGGTGGGTAGAGTGTGTGGGGTGGGGGGGTGTATATATGCACAGAGCCAGAAGTAAAGTGACAACAATAGAGGATGGAGGGATAAAGGAGGGATGGGGGGTGGACAGGCGCTGTGTCCAGCCCTTTAATAAATCTGAGTGCTCTGGTTAGTGCTTCAATCTGCTATACTCAAGTAGTGCCCCCCACACACACACACACATTACACAGAGACACACTTTCAAATACATACATGCACTTACTCTCTGTGACTCCTTTTCACCTACATGTGCTGTCGCCAGATGAAGACAGTTTCCAGTAGGCCTGCTCAAGACTGGAGAAAGAAACTGAAAATGTTTTTTCTGGAATATACTGGGAGATATTTCACAAATTTTCACCACGTGACTTTAATTGGCTCTCTTCGGACTGACTCATTCTAGGATGATAGGACTGATTTGGACTAAGAGTAGAGTGTCATCTGAAAAGAAAAGAACAATGATGGCCAAAGACAGCCCGGCCCTGGAGACTGAATTTAATGTGGACCTACACATTATTAATTAATTAAGCAAGTTTAAGTTGCGTTTTGTATGTGGCAGTGTTTGTCAAGAAAGGCAAGAAAGCCTTGGTATGTTATTGATTATTGATATCCCATTGTTAACAGGTCTTTTTTAACGTCTGATATGTCACTGAAAAGAAAAAATTGAACTCTTTTGCATTAATGTTTTTACCACCATCTTGTGACTTAAGAGGGCACTTTAGTGTTTTTGTCCATTAGGGCATCGGGATCGTATTCGCCACTGATAAAAATATTACCATTTAACAAAAATCTTAATTTCTCCCTAATTTTCAAGTTGTGGTCACCTGTAAGAGTTTAAGCCACTCTCGAAAAGGAACATGAGCTGTGAAAATAAAAACTTACAGTTCTGTTACTGCAGACTTTTGTAGATTAGTCATGGAAGTAAGGACTGTGGGTTGCCCAAGTTCTAATTTTCGGACTCTAAAGTTGCCACAGCCACACACTTATCAAAGACAGAAGTGTTTTTGTTGTGTATTTGATGTTACAAATATGAATTCAGTTTCAGTTATTCTTGTTTTATTGGAATTGTTGACTTTTTTAAAGAAAAAAGTGGCTATTAAGACAGGCAATTTCAGCAAACACAAAAACAGCTATGTAAGGCAGCGAGCTGACCCCCTCTTGTACCTGCATGGGTGGTTTGAACTGCATCTAATTCAGGCAGGAATCCAGGTTTGATGCTTTTTGAGTGCCTTTTGAGTCGAAACCAACGAAAAACATTGGGGGGGGAAGCAGCTGCTTGTCACGTACCTTGCATTTTTGGGTCCATTTCGTTGTTTGAAGGTGTAATTTTCTTATTCGTAATAGATGAGAGACCCAGTGCAGATGGCATGATGTCAGGTAAACACATCCCCAGCACCATCTTTCACCTGTCGGGAGCATTAACAGTAAACATCAGGTGTCTCATGGATGGAAAGAGCAAGAGCCTTTTTGTGGACCACTTTTGTGCTAATATGAAACAATCACACATATTTGCTCATTTTTACACCACATCTGCTCTGGATCCTCGGTGCCTCGACGAGAGCCTGCAGAACCATTTTAATCGAGGATAATTTACAGAGAGAGTTGTAATAGTCACAGGCACTAATGACACATGGATTGTTAAATTCTGGGCCAATACTGATACAGATGTTTAAAATAGCAATTTGGCTGATATAGAGACCATTGTTTTGTTTTGCTGTGTTTGCTTTCAATGGTTCACATAGACTTTCAACCATTCACATTATCACAAATATTGAAATACTCAAATTCAATCAAACAAATTTGAAAAACAACCTACCCAAGCCTTTATGGGGCCCTAAGCAGACCTCGTAGTAGCAGGTGCTTGACTGTTATTGATACAAACTCTTTAAATTGCATTCATTATAGTTGTGTTATTAATACCAGACCAGTGTCACTCTTGTTTTTGTTTTGTTTTTTTACATTAGAGGACAGTAAATCCAGAAAAGTGGCCTAGTATTAATTTGTACTTTCATATTCAAGGTGAAAGTGTGGTGATACTGTGGTGTGGCGATACTGAACTTGAATTAAACAACTTCACCAGTTTAATGACGTTTTTAGACATTTCTTAGAACAGATGTGCAAGTGTGCACGAAAGCTTCAACTCCACATTAAAACCTAATAACTTAATACTATATCTGAAGATATCTAGATTTCTTTAGTATGTTAGAAAACATCTCTCTCCACACGCTAACCAACTGCTTAGTTCACTAATGTCTGATTCTACATACCAGTTGTAGAGCTTTTTAGACCTCTTTTTAGAGATTCTAGAGCATGTGAGGGCAAAGGTCATTGTGTTTGACAAAAGGCCAATTATCAATGCACAGTCCATTACTCCATTAATAAGTGCTGTGATGCAAGTGGCCAAAAAACGCTGCATCCTAGTGAAACGTCCCTTGAATTGAGTCACAGCTTTTAATAACAGGTGAAAATAGAATGAAAGTGCATTAACTGTTCTTTTCGGAAAGGTTACCTAGCAACAAATAGGTTACAGGATCACCATGAGGACACTTTGTACCGATGTGACGTGTTGCAGTTTAAAGAGAAAAAGTGTGAAAAGTGTAGTTTAAAAGTCACGTGAATGAAAAGCACATCTAAAATGGATGCCCTCAGTGGAAAAAAAAAAGTTTATTCAGATATTGTTTCATTTTTGTTTGTTTTTAAAAAGGAGTTGCTCCATATTCTCTCTGATTTAAAGCGTCTTAGTCACAGTGTAAAGTTGTGAGTCCTTCCCTCACGCAGATCAGACAGACTCAGCAGCACTTTTGATCACACAGTCGTCTTCACACTCAGTGGCTCCAATCGCTCTCTCACATACAGTACACACACACATTTACTATATCAGATAAAGGAGGAGAGAAAAAAAACTCCTTTTTCTTTACCGTTTTTTTCTCTTCCCCTTATCACTGCACCCCTCCTCCTTTTCTTTTTTATCCTCTTTTATTATCCTCTGCTTTTTTCCCCTCAGCAGTGGAGTGCTCAGTCCAGAAATGAAATTAATCTGTTGTACCCCTCCTTTTCTCCCTCGTTCCTCCTCCCTTCCTCTCCCCTCTTCCCTGCTTTCCCTCCTCCTCCTCCTCTTCCTCCCGCATCTCAATCTCGTTCTCTCTTTGCTCTGTTGGGAGGATTGGACTCGTCACTTTAACCTCTTCATATTGGATATGAATCTGTTAGCCTGCCTGCCCCTCTCTTCTAACACTCCCCACCTCAATCCACATAGTTTATGCACACACGGGGCAGTGCATGTACACACACACACACGCACACACACACAAAGACACTGTCACACTTATTTACACACATGCATAAATCGGCGCACAAGCTGGAACAGACACTGTAACTCACACACACTTCATTCCACATGAGTATCTAAACAAATCTTTTGACAAATCCCAAAACACACACACACACTCTCACTCTCTCACACACACACAGTCACACGCAGTCACACGCATATAAATGTGTTGACATCTCTGACAAACCGTCCTCCAGGCGAGTTTCTCCCTCTGCTTCAATCAAAGCCATTGATATGAATCTGGGCTGTTTTCTCCACACTGGCAGCAGCAGCAGCAATACAGCAGCTGTACTTTTTAGCAGCTACACATCTTCCATCAGAGCCTGTTCCTGCAAAATAGCTGTTTACAGCCGCCCTCCACCCACCAAGCGCACCCACCTCCCCCATCCTCTTGTATTTTTTATTTTTTATTTTATTCCTGCCACTTCTACATAGAGATGGGCGATATTGCCGGATTTTAGGTTTGGCCTTGGCTGAACCACACTGCCTTATTAGTGGGGATATGGAATGAATGAGAGAGGCTTCATACTTCATATGAAAAAGGGAAGGCAGCAAGGGAGAAAGGGAGGCAGAAATGGGGAGGGGATGAGGGAGAGAAATGTGGGGAGTGAGCGAGGTCCTCCTTAATGGTTTCCCCTAGGGGCTTTAGCGGCCCTGCGCGCTGGTGCAGCCACATACAGTCATAGCGGGGAAATGGGACAGGTGAAGATCCTCCTCCTCCTCCTCTATAAAGAGTGGTATGAATATGGTAAGTCCGCTGTCCGCTTGGCGGCATGATTCTCTCCCAGAAAATGGCCCTGTGTCTGCGTCCCTCGGGGGTGAAAGCTAAGGAGATTCTGCATTTAGGCCCCTGCACTCACTCCCTCTCTGCTCTCTAGGGGGTTTAAAAAAAAAAGGGGGCCTCAGCCTGGACCAATCCTCCTGTCTATCTCCTCACTACCACCAGCACAGCAGCAGCATTAGCACACAGCACAGCTGTGGTGGCTGGAGCTACATGGCTATCGCTATCTGGATGCACACACACACACAAACATACTCATGCCAAGCCTCTATTAATGTCAATGTCTCGCTGACTGAGTGAGGCACATTTAGCTAGTGTTCGCCCGAGGCAGTGAGGGATCACCGATGACCATAGTCATGTTCTGTTACACACACACACACACACACGCACATATGGTTGTTTTTGTGCCACCAGCTCTGCGGCGACAGTCTTGTCGGGGTCATGGAACATGGTCGGATGGCAGCTCATTCAGACAGCATGTCACTCATCCATTACTGGAGGAGACAAAGCATTTGGTTTTGCCTGCACTGACTTGGCCTCCAAAGTCGAGCTGGGAAATACAGACACAATATCAACAACTCCCAGCTTCAGTGTCACATATCACTGATGCAGGTTGATGTACTAAAACAGAATACAAAAGAAACATGAATACAGCATGAACGAGTAACTAACTTATAACTCGGGCTGCAAATGGCGAGCAGAAAATATTCACATTTAATAAGGTTTTATATTGAAAAACCTTAATGATATTATAAAACATGTGATGCAACAAAGCATAACAGGAAATATAGACCAAATTCCTTCAGTAGACCAGGAGAGACGATTGTATAGTAGACGTGACTGTTGCTAATAGCAGTGGAATGATTAGCTAACATTGTCGATAAAAGTCTGCCACCAAATTAGCTGCAGACAAATTTTGTTGTCAATAATTCTGCTTTTTCCCCAATTTCTACCCAACTTGACGACAGATTAGCTGCTTAACTGTAAACTCAAGTGAGTTTAAGCTAACACCTGATTCAGTAGATTTTGTTTGTTGTTGTGCCATCTGTCATAGAACCCAAAATGCTTCCACACCCCGCCACTTTTCAGATGCTTTGGTGCCATAATTGTAAGCTCAGGACGACAGTTTATCATCTTAAAACATAACATCACTGTTGTCTTCTTGTGATGACTTGTGAAGTACTTACAGCACCCTCTGCTGGACAATTTGGTGACTAATTCTTAACAGTGTTATGCGCTTTTAGGCTGTACATTATAAACTCCAATTGTCAATGACTAGACGCCTTTCAACATAGTCATCGGAAAGATTGACCATTATTACATAAATATACCAATACTGTTCTGTTTATACATGGTCACACATGGGGATTACTGGTACAATATCAGTATCGGCAGATTAAGATGTGCCGATAGGATTAATGACTACAGCGGTTATATATTTTTTCCATTTATTTATTTCGCTCGATAAAGAAGATGTATATCTACATCTGCTGCCACATGAGTGTGAAAATAATTAAGTTAATTTCACTCCAGAAAAGACCAAATGGCCTCTGGAGTTTGGCACATGGAGATATATATATATGTCGGTATCAGTTATCACCCCAAGCGTTCCCAATATAACGGCATATCAGATATCGGCAAAAAGTCCAATATCAAGCATCCCTCGTCACAAATCAGCATTAAACTGTGGCTGATCATTGACTCTGTTCCACAATTTTACATCTAAACTACATGTGAGAAATAAAAAGATGAGAGATTTATGCTCAAACATCACTTAAGTTCAGCCAAACTATAATGTGGCATTTAATAGCGGGAATAAGAAGCTGTATAATAATAATTAAAATAGTCGTTGCATCATGATATCTCCATTAAATTGATAGATTTCCTCCCTCTGCTCAGCAGGTAATTAAATTTTCTTTTTTTCCTCCTGCAATATACGGCCCTGTGTGTAAATCTTAATAATCTCATCTTGTAAAATGAAACGTTTTTATTAGGGTCAGGCTGAAGAGTGATAGAAATTTGGTGCCTTGCCCAAAGACACGTGACCCACTGAAGGAATCGATCCAGACGAGGAACAGTGACTCTGATCAGCTGACGGGTGCCGAGAAAACAGGCGGATACTTTGTGCCACTTTTGTCATTTTGTAATCCAACCCACCACATACTGTGGCTTTCATTGATGGAATTCAATAATGAGCTTTGGCCTAAATCTTACTTATTATTGATTTTGGTAAAAAAAAAAGGGGGTTTTGTTAGCGCTGCAGATAACAATAATGAAGTTCTGATGAATCTGTCCACATCAGTTATTCAGTTTACACAAGAATATATATCCATTTAACAGAAAACGCTGAGTATGTATATACATCGATATCTGTGTGAGACATAGTTCACATAGTTTAAATGACTAAGATGGTAGTGACACATTTTTGCTGATTCATTTACCACCTAAGACATAATCAGCCATTTTAAAAACATAATCCTCCAACTGTGTAACAACAAATATTTTGCCTCTATAAAATAAAATGTTTTTACTGGTTGTGTTTTTGTATTTCCAAAATCAGATCCAGATATTGACCAGTATCTGACCAATACTGATACTGCTCAGTATCATATTGGCTCCTCCCTAACAGTCTAACCTAAAATGAAAATGGTGTGATTTATTTAGTAATTGATAAATAATGGAATAGTCGTCGCAGCCCTAGATCTTGTCCTTTTGAAAAGCAGTGATGGTCACTGAGTGGCTCTTTGTTTATCACAGCAGTGTCAGCATCTGCATTTAGACATGATGAAATATTGATGCAAATTTGCTCAGTGTGTTCATTCATGTGCGCTGAGGAAGTGTGTGTGTGTGTGTGAGTTCAGATGAAGTGTGTTGAAGTGGAGCTGAACAATTAATCGCTTTGAAATCGAAATCACAACGTGCAACAATGAAACTGGCAAAAGGCTGCCAATTATTACAGTGAATAGAACTTTTTTGACAGAATCAGTATTAGCTAGACATGTAGTTGTAATAGTATGATTTCTATATTATTAGGGATGCATGATGTTGGTGCTTACCTACATATATGATAACCTACACAGATACTGTATATATACATTTTTCCATGTGCCTAACTACAGAGGTCATTTAGTCTCTTCTGTGGTGAAATTAACATAATATTTCTGCTCATCTCGCAGCAGTTGCAGTTATACATTTTCTTCATTGTGCAAAATAAAAATGAAAAAGTAATAGTCATAGATGACACAGGTTTAGAAGTCAAGCAGCTTATTCAGTTTCCTGTTATAGTCCCGGGTCATTTTAAAATGTTTTTTAAATCCAATATTGTGGTTTTATCGTGCGATAATGTTGTATATCCCTATTTATTATTACAACTTTTTTTTTTTTAAATGTTCTATACTAGTCAAAAAATTTGATTAAATGGTGTGTATTGTTTTAAATCAATTCAAACGATGAATATTGAATTGATATTGGTGATATTTGACTGGTTTTCCAAATCAAAATAATCAGAATATGTCAGAAAGATAGCATTTAGATATTTCCCCCATATTGTTCAGCTCTGTGTTGAAGTCTATATGGATGACGGTTTGTCAGTGTCTGCATATCTTTGTCCATCAGCTGTGGCACATGTGATTCTGAGTGTTTGCATAGTGCATCTGCCCGTGTGTGTTCACTGACCCAGCCCCCCACGTCTCTCTGTGTGTTGGGGTCCGAGCATCCGGCGCCCCGTGTCACATCCTGACCCCCACGTCCTTTGTCTGCTCGTCAGTTAGGCAGCGGTCTGCGCAGGGCCCGGAGATGTGTGGGGGGTTGACCTTTAACCTTCATCCTCTAACCCCACACCTCCCCTCACCGTTGCTGCGGCGATTCATATGCATGCGACCCCTCACCCGCCTATTCTTCTCTTTCATCTGTCCACGCCTGGCCAGGCTGTTGTGTCAAGTCTCAAGTTCAAGTCCCGGGACGGAGCGGGGTCGTCCGGGGCCAGAGCAGGCCACGACAGACGAGACCTGACAGCCTGTGGGGGGGGGGGGAGCAGTGTTTGGCTGCTCGTTTTTTATTGGGGGTCAGTGAGACACGGAGGGCTGGTGTTATGGGGATGGGCCGGGGTCATGCGCAGAGGTCAGCCTCGCTTTGACAAACATGTCTGTTGGTGCTGGTGATTTAATCTTCCATTAAACCTGGAAACGTTATTAGCCGCAGCACTGATTCAACGTATTTGACTTTTAGGTGGATTTGTTTTTGGTTCTGTGCTGGCCAATAACTCAACTACAGTATATATCACAACATCATTTTCTTCAATATTAATATAACAAGGGTTCAGTGTCCCTTGCTCACATTTAACACCAATTAAAATGTAGACCAAATACTATGTAAAGTAGTGTTAGATTTAATATTTTTTGTAAATTAAAATGAACATCCCAAGACTTAAAGTAAGGAAAATACTGTAAATTGTATTATCTGCACTTATTTGTTATATGGCGGTTGATCTGTGGATTATTAAAACCAGTGTAGCATTTCACCTTTTCAAAAGAATCTCCAATCATTATGTTTTTGTTATGAGGCTCCATTGTGGTCGTCACTATGGGGGTTGGTGCTGCGGGTCTCGGGTCAGGGTCAAGGTGGGTGGGGCCTGGGTCATCCAGCCAGACGGACGCACAGACGGTGGACTTGACATTGAGTGGATGAGTGGATTAACAGGATTGGGAGGCTCCTTGTTGTGTTTTCAAAGGTATTGTCATTGAGAAAGTGGTTTTAGGGCGAGTGTTAGGATTGCATTAGTGAGTTGGGCCGTGGATTTAGATATTGTTGTGAGTAATCTGTTGATTATATTTGAGGTTATTCATTTAGTTGATCACTGTTCCCCAAAACTCTGAATAAGGATGTCTTCAAATGTCTTGTTTTGTGGACAAAACAAGACATTTGTTGCAAATAAACCAGAAGTTATTCACATTTAAGAAGCTTGTTTCTCTTAAAAACAAAACCCACTCTCAAACACAAAATTTAGTAATAAATCAAACCAAATACCTAATCAATTCACTCTCACAACCTTAGTCCAATATATAATAGAATAGAACGTTATTGTCCAGCTGGAGCAGGGATATTTTCTTTGGTCTGCCCATAAAATATATGATTAAGAACAATAAATATCCATCACAACATCAACAGTGTCCAGCTTACACCCTCGTATTCAATTTAAATGTAATGAAAACAGAAGATCTTTGCGGTCTGCATTGATTTTCTACTTAGAAAGTATGAATTTTCACAACTGTATAAAAGATTATGTGCGCTTTTTTTTCCACAAAGCAAAGATTTTCAGTTTACT
This sequence comes from Solea senegalensis, assembly GCF_019176455.1. Classification (NCBI taxonomy): domain Eukaryota; kingdom Metazoa; phylum Chordata; class Actinopteri; order Pleuronectiformes; family Soleidae; genus Solea; species Solea senegalensis. The sequence goes on along the minus strand of NC_058039.1, from coordinate 14,833,420 downwards.
GTCATATAAATCCAAGAAAATATTCACATTTGTGAGGCTTCTTTCGGGGATATATTTGAGACATCTCTGCAAAAGTTGCTCCAAACATTTTCCAGAAATCCTCCTGCCTGTTCCCTCCTCTAATCTCCAGATAATGTCCAAGTGAGCTCATGTGAGAACATAGCAGGAGAACGTCTAAATAATCCACAGTGTCCTTCCTCCTGCATGTTCAAGCCAGACTCCACCACTTCCAGCATCTACAGAGAGTTTTCTGCTGGTGTGAACACAACTGATGGAGACAGTCTCCTGGACCCAATGTCCCGGCAGGTCTGCACAATAAAACACACACTAACCAGAATCACAAAAATGGGAAGACACTGCAATTATTCGATGAAGATAAAATGTGTGACAAACAGTGTAATGATGAAATTATGCCGTGCTGCAGGAATTCATCGGCCCAGAAATCTTTTCTCTTTTGATGAGAAAGTATTTGTCGACACAGTGAGCAGTCACGTCGATTTACGAATCATTTTACAATCGCAATGGGATTCTTTGACCATATCGCGCAGCTAAATTTCCCAGGACATGATCCAGATCATGTTGCTGATGATTCCTTGAAGTGGCACATGTCACAGTAATCAGGCTAACACGGGGAGCGGTGATGGCACGATAAGACTGTTTTACCACTGAGTGGTATTTTGTATTATTCATTTACATAGATGAATTGTCTTGCCATGTATTGATTAACCCAGAATGGCTGTGTTGTGATATAAGTGTTATACTAGCCCCACGATTCCCACACCTATGCTTTCTTTATGGAGTGCCTTGTTTCTATCAGTTTCTTGGAAGTGAAAACATGTCAGACTGCAGACTGAAGACGACCAGAGAGCCAGTGAATGACCCTCCTGAGTAGAAATGAGCTATTAGTCCAACACTGGTCAAAATACTTGACAAGATATCGGGGGGGGAATCTATCCAGAAACCCTAAATATCACAGAAATACTTCACTTTAAAACTGTAAATAAAAGCAGCAACAACATTTTAAATAATACATGTTGTGGGCAGTTTATTTCTATTTTATGGGACCAGAATTTTTGTTCCACAGTTGGAGCATTGTGTTTTTAAAATGGCTGATTGTTGATGTATGAGCACAAATGTGTTGTTAAGAGTGTAGGAGTAGTAGTAGTAGTAGTAGTAGTAATGTAAAAGACTGATATTCATATCAGTACATTTGGAAAAAGTGCCATCAGTTCAATTTATTGTTTGGTAGCAACAGGCCGTACAAAAGCATAATAAACAAGAACATAAACACACAGCAAAACCAAACTTGACTTAGTTAATCTAAGTGATCCATTAAAAACAGTAAAATCAAATAAGAATAGTCCAAATGTATAGCATTGACTTCAAGTTACACAATATATACAATATATGCCCCAGTTCTTACTGGAACATGAGATACAACAACAATGCTCCATCTGCAGCTGCTGGGGTTTTTCATTGTCCTGCAAAGAACCACAGAGCAAGACAAGATGATAACTCCTTTAATTGTTTGTGGAAGGGTCTGCATTTATTCAGTGTGGGGGTTTTTCGCCCATGTGTCCTTCAGGTTGCTCTGAGTGAACAAACCTTTAACTGACAATATGCTTATATTAAAAAGAGGAAGATTCCACGTTTTCCGTCTGCTCGACACACATTGTCAGAATGCGGCCGACAAGCCTACGTGAACAAACACCCACTCATTGTGCAGTTAAAAAAATAATAATAATAATAATACATCCAGTCATTGTCCACTGTTCATGCCTCTCAAAATGAGCTGACAAAACATACAAATATGTTGTGTTGTTTGCATTATTGTTGTGGTTTCATTTGTTCTGCGGCGAAGGAACATTTGTTGAGGAGACACACGGAGATGCATGGTTCAAGGATACATTAAGTGGGAAACAGATTTTTATTTATTTATTTTTTTCCCCGGCATCTGACATTTAACCCGCTGCTTGTGTTTGTGGCATTCTTCCTGATAATGGGTTGGAGTTTGTTTTGAAAGCATCCCGGTTGACGGTCGATTGAGCTGGCCTGAAGGTTATGCAGCAAATGGAGAATGACTTGACTTGTAAGAGCCGCAGCTAGCCAGCCCGCCTGGTAATGGTCGTTCTCTGGGAGGTGTGTGTGTGTTTGCTTGTACAGTCCAGGCGCTGACGGAGCGTGTACTGTGTTTGCCGAGGATTTGTCCAACAGACAAATGAGTAGTGTTTTTTTATTTATATATATATATAATGAGGTTTAAAGTAAACCAGTGTTTCTTTGTGAATTTGTGTGTATTCTACAGATCTGAGTGTCCGTTTGTGGCCTGTCTTTGTCTTAGTTTGCAAGCCAAAAGTGCAACTAAAGTGTGTTTTCAGGCAAATTGTATTATGCCTCATAGGAGACTGAGCCATTTCAGCAATCTTATAAGACAGGGGTGTCAAACTCGAATGACCCGGGGGCCAATAAGTGTCCAGTGTGATCAGGAGGGGGCCGGTCTAGAGAAATAAAAAGTGGAGAAGGAAACAACGGTTCAGTAGCAGGTGGGCAATACAAGTTCAACCCTTTCATACCAAGTACACTTTGCATTACCGTAATGACATGACCCGGACTGTGCTACTGGGAAAATTCCAACAGGTTCTGTAAAGCTAAGAAGTTGCACTTAAAAGCCAACATGGTTATTGCGGTAATTTCATTCCCACTGTTGCAGGAAGCCGTCAAATCAGCGTCTTTGTCGCCAGAGAGGAGAGAGAAAAACACCTGTACATATGTTTCCAAAACAAATGTTATTTAAAATCTGTTTTATACTGTTCAAACTTCAAATTTAACACGCCAAATCTGGTGTTCATGTAAAACTAAAGTGTTTTTTTTTTTAAATAAAACACAAACACACTTGTTATACACTATCTCAACATGCAGTGAACTGTAAGTAACTGCCAGAATTTCACATAATTTCAAAGTAAAAGTGCTTGTTTTGATACGTAATGACTTTCCAAGTTTCTAGTTGAAACTTCCCGACCAGGAACCCTCAAACTATGACTTTCGCCTTACGACTGGAACACACAATTATCATGCAGTCAGAATCTCTAGCCATGTGTTTGATGGGGAAAGGTTTTTGATTGGAATTGTCAAATATTGTGCAAAGATCATAATCTGGAAAAATCCTCTGGAACAGTATAAGTAAGCATGAATATGAATGGATTATTCTGTTAGCAACTCGTGGTAAAAATGAAAAAGGAAATGGTTTCAGACCAAGGTCAATAGCTGGATTAGATACATACATGTATGTGTCCATGTAAACATAATGTGTGTATGTGTGTGTGTGTGTTTTATATCACTTTACAGTTCAGGTATTATCTTAATCTTTTAGTTTTCTACACTGCCAGTATGTGTGTGTGTGTGTGTGTGTGTGTAATCTCTGCTCTGATTACATCTTACAGTTATTCTGGAGGTACATATGTCACATATGCAGCCGGTGGTTCAGGCTGAAGCTCGGTGGATTCCGTTTGTGTGTTTGGAAAAATTGCACTGCTGTCCGGGGAAATCTGTGTAACTGATAATTTTATCTTTCTCTTTTTCCACCTGCTGGAAATGAAAGTTCGCTGTTTATGTAGTAAGTGAGGTTTGAGCCGTTTGACCGTTAACACCCGATATTACAATTTCAGATACATACTTCCTCTGATCCTGGAAATTGTGCTTTCTGCAGATACACTTTCTCTTTTTTTTTCTCTCTCCCTCCTGACAACGATGATATTCTCTGACAGACGCATGTAACCTGTCATTGATGGCAATCGCCACTTTTCTTTTTCTGCTCCCGAGTGGTGAAATCACTATGTTCCAACTTGACAGTTTTCTCTCGTCACTACTGTGTTTTACCTTCATATTGATAAAATTACACCCAAAAAAAACATTATTATTTCCGTAAATTTGTGTAAACATGGGGAAAAAAAAGACTTGTTTTTTTGAAACACGACTCCATGATTCCAGTTTATGTATATAATAAAAAAAAAGAAAGAAGAAGAAACGGGAATATGTGTTTTCCGTTTTTTATCGTATCTTTCCTCACTTCACTCAACATTAGCCACGGAGTGGACTGTAGTGGTCACCAGTGGCCACTCACAGGCTTAATAAAACAGGAGAAATCCAGTCAAGCTCTGCTGCAGCCGCACTTGAAGGTAAGACAGCGTGAAACGGCTCGCTGGTTTTACAGCAGGAGCCTGTGATTCGGAAGGGGAAAAAATTTGATTTTTCATGTGGTTCAACGAAAAAAAATGATCAGATACTGACTGTTTGGACTTTTATGTCTGCTTAATTTGACAAGAAATGTCCTCCTATATTGTTATTCTCTCCAAATCCCATCACACTCACACTCACCCCCTCTCTTTTTTTCTTCTTCCCTCACATACACACACATTCACATGGATTAGTTAACAAGGCTGCTACTGTATAAGCTTGGAAATGGCAGTTGACCCAAACACACACACACACACACACACACACATCACTGCTCCCTGACTTTTTTTTGTCTCCTCACTATCCTTCCCCCAGGACAAGAAAATGAGGGAAAGAAAAATGAAGAGAGAGAAAAGGGGTGGTTTTTTTGAAAGTACAGAGAAAAAGAAAAAAGGAGAGAGAGAAAGAGAGCATTGGTCAGGGAAGAAAAGAGAGAGGGACATAGAGAAAGAGGATGGGATCATAGAATAGGAGAGAGAAAGAGGAGGTGAAGATGAGTACTCGGAGAGAGAGAGAGAGAGAGGGGGAGGGCGACAGACAGACAGACAGACAGTGAGGCATTAAAATTCATGGCCTTTTTTATTTTCCGTGCTGAAAATCAATACTGTCTACTATGGATGAGGTGAGATGTGGACAACAGCGGTTGCCGGCCAAAGAAAGGGGGGGAGGGAGGGAGGAGATGGGGGGACAGAGAGAGAGAGAGAGGGTAAGGGGGTGTCGTCAATATTAGCAGTGACACAGCCACTGCAGGCCAAGGTAGAGCTGAAGAGGGGAGACACGGGGGGATGGGCAGTGTGTGTTTATAAATATATATGTATCTATACCTACGTGTGTGTGTGTGTGTGTGAGGGGGGAAGGGTAAGGTTCATTACTTCTGACCACCAGAGCTTTTGGCCAGTGTAGCAGCAGCAGCAGCAGCAGGCCTTTTGTCCAAGGGTCCAGACAGACAGACACACACACACACACAGATGGACGGACTGATGGATATTACCCCCTCTTTCCCATTGTAATTTACAACCCCCCTCAGAAGCTCCATCATTTAGGCGATGGTGTGTTTGACTAATGTCTGGCAGATGTTCTAACGCTACACACCAACTATTGTCACAGGGCCAGGGTCACTTCTGCCCTTTAATTCAGGAAATGGAGATTCTTCTGCACTGGAAGACGATAAATCTACCGCCATGAAAAGACTTATTACATTAGTTTCATTTTACACTTTCAGCAGCATGCGGACGCCACAAAGGCCTGCACTGTGCACGTCAACCTTCAGGACAATGACGAGGGCACGCTCTCAGACTTGCAGCCAATTCATGGAAACACATGCAGGTTTTTCAGAAGTGGAGAAATATGGCTGACCATAGAAGCCTGCAGATCATTCTTCAGTCTGAGTTCTATGTATTTTTATGTTCTGAAGTGCCTTTGATAATGTTTGAGCCCCAAAAAGACCATAAACACTATGAAGGTGGTCCTCAGGGGCATTATGTTTTATACAGTTAAGAGTTGAAGAGTTCTCAAGTTACTTAGTAGAACTAAGAGATCTTGTGTTTTTCCTTCACGTTTGACTATAGGCAGCACTCAATTGATAAATTAACAATTAATCGCCAACTGTTTTTGTAATCAATGAGACACTTAAGCCCGAATTACTCCAGGTGGTTTTATGAATGTGTATTTTGTACTTTGTGAATGGATGAAAGGCACAAAAAAAGAAAAGTGCTACTTATTCTCACTGACCACTTAATTAGGTACTTCTCAGAATCAAGAAGGTTTTCATTGGGGTTTCTTTGGCGTAATAAATATAGTGAGAAGAAAAATTAAAGATTATTAAGAACTATAAAGCTATGGTCCTCAAATTGAGGTCCAATTGTACACTATCACGTGTTCCAGGGAAAAGTTCCCAGATTCATCAATTTAAATTGTGACATGCACTCTCCTGCCACTTTATTAGTTCCACTATACCCGTTCAGCTGCGTCGACATGGTCACGGCGACCTGAGAAAGGAAGGTGATTGAAGTGACTTTGAATGTGTCATTGTTGATGCCAGAGTATCTGAGTATTTCAAAAAATTGCTGATCTACTGGGATTTTTACACACACACAAAAAAGAAAAAAAAACTAGGGAGAGAATGTCTCATTGATGGCAGAGGAGAATGACCCGACTGGTTCAAAATGATATAAAAAGTAGGGGTGGGAATCACAGGGTACCTCATGATACGATACACGTACACCTGGTCCACGATACCAATAATATCCCGATAAAACGATTCTGTGATAATTGAATTGATTTTGCAAGACAATCATAGCTATGCATGACTGATCTGTCTAACTGAAGAAAACAAAACATGAAAAGTTAAAAGTCTATGTATTGATTGTGGTTGGAACATCTCTTAACGTAGATTTCTCTGCCATTATCCCGCTGTAAACTCCCTCTTCTTTGGCCAGGTAACTTCACCCCAACATTCACTCATTCATTCGAGCTCCACAAGGACACTTCAAGTAGTGACGCCTGGCGAGTGAAACTGGCAGGGACTGTTTACTTTAGAGTGCCTTCATTTGTTAATTTGCCCTGACGTATTGATTATCGTATTGCACAAGAAAGAACAACTTTTTGTGAATGCACAAAATGTCATACTGTGTTCCTAATAAAGCGACCCTGAGTGTACCAACCGCTAATATCTATATTCTGTGTCTGTAGGTATATGCACTGATATAATGTATTTTAAGCACAGAGACTTCAGTTCAGTGTTGATATACTGCACAGTTAGTGTCAGTGAAGCATCTCACATGTCAAGATAAAAACCTGCTTCCTTCAGGTGAAGACTCAGACAGGCAGACCGAGAGTGTTGAGTAGATGTTGATGTGACGGCCGCTGTTACCTCTGAACACGTTTGTAGCTAAAACACCAAAAATCAAAGTTGAGGAAACACTTTATAGTAATCTGACGCTTATGGTTCGCACCTGTAATAATCCTGATGGTTCGCACCTGTAATAATCCTGATCCCGCCACCACAGATGTTAAAATATACAAACATGTTGCTGTGATGATGTCATTCAGTTGGTTTTTGAACTTTCTGCACGTTGTCACCCATCAAACTGTCCCACGGCTAGCTGTCTCTCAGTCTCCGTACATTCAGATAGTGTTCCTGGAGACCCAGTGTGAGTGTGGTTACTATGGGGATATGTGGAGAGAGAGAGAGAGAGAGGGAGGTAGAGAGAGGCAGGCATGTGGTTTTGAGGTGTAAAGCATCATAAATAATGGAGGCTGCACCTCACATTGAAATGCAAAGGCTGGTGCTCGGGCCTGAGCAGGGGTAATGCTGGGTTTTTGAAATTTATTTTTCATAAGCATGACCCCTCCCATCATATATATACACACTCATAGTTCTTTATAACCAAGGCAACTCTGATCAGACCCCCCTTAAACATACGTCTGCGGAATCAGGTTGTGTTTTATTGAATTCAGTCGTTCATCAATCGCACGTCAGAGGCAATATGAGAGCGAGGCTAGTTACCGAGGCATCCTCATATCGATATGTCAAAATACTTCATCTCTTTTCCTCGGAGGAATGAGGAACGTGATGCAGTGATAACACATCTGCATATCTTATATGTGAAGCTGATATTAAAAAAAAAACCTACAAATGTCAAAAGTTCAATTAATTTGTAGTTTTATTTTGTCGTGGCTGATAAGATTCCTACACTTTTGATTACACTTCACCCTTTGTTTGGATAGAGGAGAGGGCTGAGGTTATGAGTGTGTGCGCGTGTGTGCTCAGGAAAGAGCAGCATGGCCACCACAGTGGTTGCTCTGCACAGCTGTGTTGCAGCAATTCCACAGTAACATGCCAACGTCAGCTGAAGCAAAAGTAGCCGGACATTCGGCCAGAATGTGGATGAGACTCCTAAATATATATGACTGACTGAGGCAACTCATGAGCGTGTGTTTGTGTGTGTGTGTGTGTGTGCGCTCAGGGAAGAGCAGCATGACCACCACCGTGGATTTTCTGCTCAGCCACTCCAGATTTTTTCACAGCAATGTCCATTTGCGAGTTATAGTTTTATGTCTTTAAAGGATTACACAAATGCATCATCCCCCAATTAGTCATCACAATAACAGCTGGAAGTCATCTTTCATCTCGAAGGTTTTGGGTTCCGTCTACATGGCTAGTCTACATGCCGATGTGTCCTTGGGCAAGACATTTAACCCCCTGCTCCTGAAGGCTGTGCTGGCAACGTGTGAATGAGTAATGAAAGACCGAAAATGCGCTGCACGTAGATGCAGTGTATGAAAGAGTGAGTGAATGGATGAATGGCGAAACTGTAGTGTAATGCAGCTTTGAGTGGTCACCAAGACTAGAAAAGTGCTATATAAATACAGACCATTAACTATTGGCATTGCAGGATTTTAAAACCACACTAACATTTGAACCAAGATGATTCCCCAAAACTACCTTAAAGGTGTGTGAAATTTACATGAAATAATTCACCTGAATTTTCTGTAATGTCACACTGTAGACTGTCAAACTCACTAAAATAGTGTCTAATTCAGTTTCTGTTAAAACCATACCAGTGTTTTAAACACTAAGGAATCAATGGCTTTAACACACCAAGCTTTGGTTGATGCTTGTAAAAATGCTAAGCTATGAGGCAAAGTCTCTCGACTTGATAATGATGTAGTTGTCAGTACATCACTGTTTCTTTAGCTGCAGTTGGATGACATATAGAAATGCTAAGCTAATATGACCCGAAAAAAGACAACAAAATTCAACCAATTAGCAGTGTGACAGTGTTGATGGAGTTGTTCACGCTTACTTTATGTTTCTTGGGGAGGTTAGCTGAAATGCTAACTTGCTAATGTGTTAAATTTAGCTGTGCAGGTTTTATATCTCCTCAGGTCAAATGTGTTGCCCTGGCTAGCTTTGCTTTTTCCATCACATATAGCCTACAGCAGCAGACATTATGTCCGTCAATGTTTAGAGAAGTTTCATCACACAGGTGATCTTTGGGACTAAATAATGCTCTTCATTTCTTTTTAGCTTCTTCTTTAGCTATAGCTTCTTTTTCCCTCTTCCTTTTTAATGTTGGATATCTTTACTTGAATCTATCTTTTTCTCTATATTTTACATCTTGACAATAGGGCTGCAACTAATGATTATTTTCATAATCAATTCATCTGTTGATTATTTAGTTTATTAATGGAGTACTTGTCTGGTCTTTAAAAATGTCAGAAAGTGTTGAAAAATGTTGATCGATGTTTAGCAAAACCCTGAAATGATGATGGTGTTAGTTTTAATGATTTCTTTCGTTAGATTGAGCAAGGAAACTAGAAAATAATAATAATCAGAAAGCTTGTTTTAATTATTAAAAAAACACTCAAACCTATTAAGTGCCTATGAAGATACTTGCTGATCAATTTAGTAATCAATGAATGGAATAATCATTGCAGCCCTTAATACATAATTTAATCTTTACCATAAATGTGGAGGTAAATAAACACAGACACCTAAAAGACATACAGGACTAAACTCAGTTCCAAAATACTGCTTGTAATAGAAAACTTGACGAGTTATTCCCTTATTTTACACATTCATGGAGCAGAGCTGAAATGAGTCAGTGTTAAGCAACAGTTGCAGCGTGTTGCAGCATAATACATTTCCCTGACTCTGTATTTACCTGCACTGCAGCGGGTGTGAGAGACATGTGAAGTTTAAAAACTGATTTACTCACGCACACGCAGGGACACAGACAGAGAGGAGCACGAAAAACCTCTGAGCGGTGTCGTGTTTGTCCACCTGTCCACGTCTCGTCTCTCCACACCAGCTGCGTTAAGATGCTTTCAAAGAGAGGTGCGGGACTGCTCTGTATAATCAACATCGCAATCAGTACCACTCTTCCTCTGACACACACACACATACACACACACACAGATAGTTGACGCGAGCTGGCGTCAGGCCAGAGCATCAATAAAGCCGGTGTGAGTTTGAGAGCCATTTAAGGGCCATTTCGTCCCAGACCTACAATCCTCCACACTGCTCACTACAGCACCTTGGTGACCATCAGAGTGACCCTGTGGAAGAGAGATGGAGGGAGAGAGAGCGAGGAATGAAGATGGAGTGAAGGGAGCGAGGCAGTGAATGTGCACAAGGTAGACCTGAAGAGACAGACAAATTGAGGTGGAGAAATTGTGAATGAAAGTGGACGAGTGGGAGAAAAGAGGAGATCGTGTTGATGCGGAGACCAGACGGACACGGACGGAGGAGAGGAAAATAAAGGAGGGAGTGTGTTCACTAGTCCACATAACTTCACACAGAAGTATAAAGCTGCGTTTTAAAACGTTTAATTACCAGCTGAGCTCAACAGAAGACAGTGGAGATTAAACTGTAGTTATTTGTTTAATCAATGATAAGATAACACATTTATTTATACAGCAATTTTCCAATAAATCATAGATTTGTATGCGTAACATACGGTTATGATTTAATTTTTTGGGGGTTTAAGTGTTTTAACATTAATAATTTGAGAGGCTTTTCTCCTAATTATGATTCTGTGAGTTTGTGTACATGATGGTGAAAACAGATGTTGCTTATGTGGACACAAGTGTTTTATTTGTCCACCAAGAGTCAAATGTAAAAAAGCAGAAACAGAACACATAACCCTCGATGTGCCGTCCACTGGACAGGGCGCGTCCTGAGGATGATGTGACCCACATACAATCAAACTCCTGTCCTTGCTCCGTCCATGTGCTCATCCATCTCTTTCTTTCCCTTTATCGTCATCCTCCTCCTCTTCCAGCAGCCCTTCATCCCTCTCTTCTCCTCATCCTCTACCGTACTCCCTCCTTGAACGTGTCCATACGTGCAACACGGACCTGTCTACGCATTGATCTCCTCACACTCTCTTCCTCAAGTGCATTCAACACTAAGTCATCAAATGCCCACACGTCATTTTCATTAACACGTTCACAGTCGTTGGTTAAATTCATCGACCCTCGCACTGAGATTTCTCACCAGTCATTTCTTCTTCTTCTTCTTCTTCACCTCCACCACCCTCCTCATCATGCTTTAATTCATTCTCTCTTTCTGTTCATAATCTCTCGGCTCACTTTTTCATCTGTTGAGTCTTCTCACCCTCTCGTCTGTCTCCAGCTATCCCTCTTTCCCTTACCCTCTCTACCTCCCTCCCTGCCTGCCTCCATCTCTATTGATCCAGCCATAGTTTTCTGTCTTCCCTGTGCTGGCTGGCTGGCTTTAATCAATATAGATAATTGTCTGCTTTCTCTTCATGCCAAACACTCTGTGCTTTTTCTCAATGAGTCCAGGTCTTTCCCCGACACAACCCCTCCTTCCTTCCCTCCACACGGGAATCCCTCCATTAATGACGAGAGATAACCTGCTTTCCTTACCGATTTTCTTTTTCTTTTTTTCTTCTTTTATTTTGCCTCCCTCCCTCCCTCCCTCTGTCCCTCCCCTCCTCACTCCCTCGTCCATCGATTACCGTGAGATATCGCCCCGTGTGCCCCCTGTTCGCAAATGTAAACACACCCGCCCACGTGTGTCTGGCCTGCAAGTACAAACACACACACACACACGACGACACACAAATATTCAGATTCACAAATGTACAAACACTAAGTTGGAGTCCTGAAGCCTCCAGAGAAATCCTTGGATGACATCATAACCAAACCTGGCCTTTTGGTTTGTTTACATATGTGTGTCTGAGGCAGTAGCGTAAATGTTATTTTATGACTGGAATAAACACAACTCTAACTGTGTTCCAGCTAACGTGGGTTAGTCATTAGATAAGTGTGGTTATGACAGACAATCAGCTGCTTCCATGTCAGGTTAATACACAATCCTTACTGTCTCTGCTACACTTACACATGGACTCTCCAGGAATAAATAACCTCACCAATAAACCATCTTATATCATTTATTGTGGTAATGATAATTAAAATATTACAGTAGGTCAAACACAGGCTTGAGAACAAGAACACCATGAAAACACCAACGGAGAGACAACCATTTAATATTATTTCTTTTTCTTAGCTCAAAGTTGTTGAATTTCAATAGTTCGTCCTATAACACTATAGCCGTTTTAGCAGCCATGTCATTTGCTTTACTTGATGTTAATAGTCAGTTTATTAGGTACAGCAAGATCAGAACGAATCAAATGACTGATCATTTATGTTTGTCGTTTATTTAAGTTATTTTGAAGAGTTTTTGGTTCAGTGTAATGGAGGATGTAGTTTGTACTGCTTTTAAATTACATGGCAAGGTACGTATATAGAGTTTGACCAATAAGGATTTATTGGGTGACATTAAGGAGCAAAGGTGATTCCAAGAACTCTAAGAACCATTATGACACCATTATATTACTAAAGGGGTTTCAGGGGAACCATAATTATATACAGAAAGCAAATTCTACCAAGTATTCTGAAACTATAGCTGCAAACTCGACTCGCTCAGGTCACCAGTGTGTGCAGCACCAACTCCGAAATTGTTTAATAATATTTTATGTTTGCTCAGTTTGTTTGAACAGTTTTGTGAAACAGTTTTAATTAAGTTCATCCTGCTCCTTTGTTGCTACTGGCGAGACTGCAATGTTTTTTCTTTGCCAGTGTTTGTGAGCAGCATAAATCAAAAAGGTAATAATATATAGCACTTAGATGAAATTTTCTAGGGATGTAGATTATAGCTCGAGGAGGAAATTATCAGCTTTATTTTTTGGGAGTGGTGATTTGGAAAAGTTTTACCTTTTTGAAGTGTACTGAAACTGTGGGGAACTGAGGTTTGCACTCTCTGGTCGAGTTTGTCACAGTTTTCCTTCAACGATCAGAGAATTGTTACAACACCACGCAGGTTTTCTCTGCTGTGTGAATCCTGCAGCGTTTACAGTCACAACTCGGATCTATATGAAGACAATACATCTTCCTTGCTGCCCCTGCTCATGTGGATGTCGGTTCACCACAAGTGCACATGTAGGCAAACATCTGAAACGTACACAATGCATCCGCCGCACACTAACAGCATGTGGCCCTGGCATTCACACAATTAGACGCTATAGGAGGGTATGGCAAGGCCACGCTGTAATTACACAGCTCTATATGAAGCTGTGTGAGGTGAGGTTGGCGGTGGAAGCAAAGGGTATAGCGCGCCATATAGATTTATTTATATTTTTAAATGTGTGTATATATATATATATTTGAGGTATATTTGAGGTATATATATATATATATATATATATATATATATATATATATATATATATATATATACAAAGGACAGTTTTCATAATAAGGTGCTTTCTGTATTTCTTCTACATTTTCTACTGCATTATATTACAAAAACACAAAAGATAATCTGGTGCTTTATATATTTTCTCCACCTAATTCACCTTTGCTGGAAATTTTATTTAAAAAAGACCTCCTGTACAGTTATATTAGTGTTTATAATTTTTTTTACACAAAAAGTATTTGTGTAAACAAAGCTTCTGGAAAATGGGATTTAAAGTTTTATGGGAGGAAAATAGTAGACAACAATAGTAACATCTATCCACATAATACACTGTTGCAGGAGAATATTTTTGTTTTTCAATGTGTTTTATTTAAAAAAAATAAAACTTTAAAACTCCTGTACACAATATTAATATTTTAAAAATAGAATGAATATATACATAACACACTTGTGACAAAAAATTTTTTTATTTTATCATGCATTTTGTTAAGAAATAAAGTATACATATTAATATGTAAAAAAAAAGTGGAAAATGGGTTTATTGTGGAGGAGAAGAAAAAGAACGACAACAGCATCACGGCGCTCTTATCTCAGCTGGCCTCTTCTCTCTGCTCTGTAACTTTACTGCCAGACTGACTCTAACCACAGCATTTCGGCCATTTTGAGGTTGTTGTGTAGCACGCGTGTGCGTGTGTATGTCTGTGTGTGTTTATGTGTGCGCGTAGGCATGTTGTGTCTGTGTGTTAAAGTGTGCTGGTGCAGAGAGAATGGACCCTTATCCAATTTGTACTGGTCAGTAGTGTGAAATGGCGGTAGGTCAGTCAGCCAGGCAGTGTGTGTGTGCACGCTCGTGTGTGTGTGTGTGTGTGCGCACTTGCACGCATGCGTGCGCGTGTGTGTGGTCTTAGTTGCACATAACACTGTGATGGTCCAGCATGTGCCAGCATGCTTTCATCTGCAGTGAATACAGAGAAACACACACACACACACACACATACACACACACACAGATACATGATTATAGTAACAACAATAAAGAGCCATTGTGTGGAGCATAATATTATAGTGAAAAGTATAATGGCATCATGCTGGCATCCCTGTTGTGTGTCACAGCCTAAATGTACACACACACACACACACACGTATTCCTCCCATGAAGAAATAGACTTTTCCATTAAATTGGTTGTTATTATATAGTCTACCCCCTATGGATCTGATCCATACACACACCTATTCTCTCTATGCTGGTTACAATTATCTGCTCTGGAAGCCTGTAATTGTGTGTGTGCGTGTGTGTGTGTGTGAGTGTGTGTGTTTGTGTTTGTGCGTGCATGTGGGGGCGTCACCACCAATTGTTACTTTAACTTCACTGATGTGATTGTTCTCAGTATTATGATTATTATTATTATGTAGTTTTGAATTTTAAGTGAAAGTTTTCTCCCATGTATTAAAAAGAACAGAGATGGGAGGGAGTAAAAGGAAACCTTTTATTGGAAAATCACCCGACCTGAATCGACCTTGACGGACATTAGGTTGAGCTTTTAACGCGAGGTTTGTTGTTTTAAAATAAAACAAAGTGAAGGACAGCTAAAATTGTCTTCTAAATTGTCCTCATGTTGGAGAAGGCCAGAGGAAAACAGCTCCTGATGGAGGCATGGCAGGTGGACTGTGCAGGAGTCAGAAGTCTGATTTGTTGTTTAAACAATGCCACAATGACTTATCTTATTTTTACTTACATTTCCAGCTTGGTAATTACGGTGTAATAGAAATATCAGTGTATTTACTTAACAACACCATACTGTAAATGTAAAAAAAAAACCCAAAACAATTAATCCAGAAATATGAAACAAGATACAAAGATATTTATTACATTTATTAAGATTATCTCCACGGACACTCTTCAATGACTTGAGTGATTAAAAACACACACGCACACACTCGTGTGGTGACTCACAGTGGCTTAGCAGCACCGTGGTCTGTGTCTACATCTGTAATTTTGTGTGCGTGTGTGTGTGTGTGTGTGTCATTTGGTGAGTGAACATAAGTGGGTCTGGGGCGTTCTGTTGATGGAAGGAGTGTAAAAATACAGAGATAACAGCCACTCTGCAGCCAAACAGTTGAAGGGTGTGTGTGTGGGGGTGTGGGGTCAGAGGGGAGGGGGTGGCAGCCTTGAGCAGCCATTCTCCCCTCCAGCCGTCCATTCGTCCATCTCGCTCTCTATCTGCCTCTCTCTCGCTCTCTCTCCACTGATTCGTTCAGCGTTCACCTCAACAAAATGGAGTTTGTTAAGTGTGCTGTAGCGATGGTGGCAGCGGTAGCGGCGGTGGCCGGGAGGTTACAGATTCAGACGAGTGACCGTATAAAGTTGAAGTAGAGTGTTGAATCCCGGCGTCGTCTGGGGAAAACGTTGCGTCGTCAAAACAACATTTTGAGTCAAGTCGTGGAGGCAGAAGCAGCCATTTCATCCCGTTTATAGTTTGTTATGAAACCGACTTCTCCTGAGCAACATATACTGTACATCTACAGCTAATGTGCTCTTTGTATTTCCTCTCTTATTTCTTAATACTTTTTTTCTTTTGAACCCTGACACACAGTGCTTATATGCCACAAAACTGTGACATACAGTCAAATGATTGTTATTCACTTAGATTCTATTTTATTATGTGAATTTGTTGTGTAAATTTTAAGTTTTTCTTTAAAAATTAAAGATGCATTTGTTAAAAGTATCACCCCAATAATACCTAATCCTTATCCTTATCAGAGGCTCCTCCTTGTCACTTTTCGAACCACATACGTGCATCACTTGCACTAAAGCATCATTTATAAACATAAATGTTCATTTAAACCGTTTAAGTGTTATTTAATTTGAGCAAAGTTCTTATTTTATTGGGGGGGGTTTTATAGGTTACTTCGGTTGATAGCATCACCCTCACGTCTCTGCTTCGGGGTGTAATGATTATTTGATGTGGATCAATACATTGATTCAGTATGCAACAGTGCAGTGTATTGATGGAAAAAAGTGACAATATCAGAAATCATTTCTCCTCTTTATCAATATAAAGATATTTTATTTTACCTGAAAGTCAATCACAGTTGTCAAATCATAATTTTATCGATATAAATGTGACTGTGTTTCACAGCTAAATGATATTGTTTCATATTGATCTCAGGATAAATAAATCATATAATGGCAGCCTCTTTTTTTGCAATGTCAGCAAATATTTTGAGGTCCAAAGAATTCATATCATATATCATGATAAAAACTGTCAGTTTCCATCCTTGTTATTTCCTGTCATCTTTCTTTACTGTCACTATCCAAGAAGGGCATTTTTCCCCCCATGAGGAACCAACTAATTTGTTTGTTTACATGTTTACAACAGCAACTTTATAGTAAATTCAAAGGAAAACAAGTTAATAGTAAAAATCGATTCACATGTGGTAAAAATGTGGACAGTAAATCACTTGTCTTAGCGCTTTCACACCTGCACGGTCACTGTTCCCGAAAACAATATTTTGAACCGACCGTCGCGTCCACACCGAAAATGAATTTGTCTGGGACCTAAAAATGAACTTCGTGTTGTATCTGTGAAAATGGCAAAGGAAAGAAACAAGGAACGTGCAGTAGATGTTGAAAAAACGAGGTGTTTGGTGGTGACTGTCTGTCGTTCCCCTGAATTCTAGCTCACTGCAGCTCAATGTGATCTGCCATGTTGCTGTTGAGCAACACTTGCCGTTGATTACGTTGGGTGCTGGCACTTGCCGATATAAAAGCACTATACGTTTCTTTATCCTGACCCTCTGCACCAAGGAATTCTTGGATAGTCTCCAGACTGCACAGTGAGAGTGAGGGAGAGAGGGGTGAGGGGGGCCAACCGTATACTACTCACCCCTCCCCTTCACTTCTCTCATCCCTGACTCCATCCCTCTGTCCCCCGGGGTGATTTCAGAACCTGCATCCCCATCCCATCTTATCCCTAAATTCGGAATCTGCCTGGAGCGTCCTTATCCCTGTCTGCTGGAACTGAGAGGACGGTCACGCTGCCAGATTAGGGAATTTCTGATGCAACTCTGGTCAGGACGCCAGCTCAGCCGCACAGCCTGCGATTGTGTTTTGGCAGCGTGTGTGTGTGTTTATGTGTATGTGTGTGTGAGAGTTGCAGTAACACACAGTTACAGGCCTGTTTGGCCAGAGAGATTGTGATTTTTAGTAACACCAGTTGTACTAATTCCCTGTTTTATTTTGAATGTATATAGACATACATATCCACTCTCATTCTCATATCAATCTCCAAGGCCCAAAAATGGGACTTGGAGATGATTTTGCTCCTATTTGAGCAAATGTTGTATTTATATGTATATGATCCTCTCAATCTATAGCATACGCTACTCAGCGATCAGCTGTTTTTAAAAGTGACACCGACTGATCAACTCACTCTTTCACCCTCCCTCTTCCCCCTTCTGATCATGTCATTAAGTAACAGGAAGTGGTTTATTTGCAGCAGTTACTTAAAAGCGTGATAAGATGTCCCATTTCAGTGGCTGTCAACGTTTATATCAATATTTACACGTCACAAACATTCTGTGTCCATTTTGAAGTAAAACCACTCTTGCGTTTCACTTCTTTGATTCCGTTATTCTCCTTTTCTTTTTACCAGGCTTTTATTGTGAAATATTTGCATTCACGGTAGGAAAACTGAGTACAGACGAGCATTGAAAAGTTCATTACTTATGGTGATTTTTCAGGCAAACCCTTTGTGAATCGCAGCTGCAACTCTGTGCCACATATGAGGTTATGAGGTAAACAACATGAAAGAAATTAGCCCTTATCTTCAATATGGATTTCTTTTGATTCAAAATGTGTTAGAAACATTTTTGGCTGATCTAAGTACACTGCTCAAAAAAAAAAAATAAGATTAGTCATTGTTTTTGGATGTTTTTAAGTCACATATTGTGATTCAATAGTCACATATTGTGTGTTAGGAACATTATGTAGATAGATTCTCTCTGATTACTTTCCTTTGCAATGGAAATCATCCTCAAAAAAAGAAGGGGTGTGTATTTGGTGGGCGAGGTGAGGCGAGGCAGGTGGGTGGATTGGTGGGTGGGTGAGGGGGAGCGGGAGGGGGAGGTGGTCTGGAGTCAGGAGTTGTTGGGCCTCTGTGAAAGAGCCTCTGAGCGCGTGGGTCTGGCTTCCCCCTGTGCGGGGCCCCGATCGATACAAACTCGGAGCAATAAAGCTTTCCCCCTGTCATCCCCGCAGAATACAAAGCAGAGCGGGGAAGGGAATGGGGGAGGGAGGGCGAGGAGGGAGCAAGGGATGAGGTGGAGGTGGTGGGGTGGTGGTGAGGAGGGAGGGAAGCTGTTCCGCTAGCCACACCAATTTCCTAACCTCCTTTTTTCACCTCCCTCTTCTTCTTTTTCCTCTCCCCCCATTTCCAAGCTTAAAGCACCTTACCCTCCACCTTTCCATCTTTTCTTTCTCCTCCTCTTCTTCTACTTCTTCTTCTTTTTCTTCTTCTTCTTCTCCATCCATGCTTGTATTTTATAATTAATGCTGTTTGAATAAATACACTTAATAATTCATCGTTGTTATTTAAGGAGAGTTTGATGAATTGACTGAAAGAGAGGGAGAGAGGGAGAAATGGCAAAGATCGGATCTAAGGTGGCAGAAGAGAAGGCAGTATGGTCGGATGACAGAGAGGGAGAGAAGATGGAGGGGGGTAGGTGCTGCTAACACAGGATGGGGATGGGGTGACGGCTGTAGGCAAAGGGGGGGAAGGGTGTAGAGGTATTACCCTGAGCGAGAGATGGATGTGTCGATGGAAAGGAGCTCGCTGCGATGGAGATGGAGGGAGGAGCGGGGAGGGTATTTAACGGGACAGGAAAGGAGAGGACAGGAAAGAGGGTAAGGAGGTCAAATAAGCGCTCTGTTTAATTGGGAGCCAATTTAAGTCGGGTTCAATCGATAAACCTGTAAACCTATAACCATCTAAAGGCTCGCAGCACGCACCATAGATCAGCGCGGCTGCAGGGGAGCGTGGCGTGCTGCTTTCAAACACACACCTCAGCCTATTTGTTTGCACTTGTGGAGCCGGACGACACAACCTTCCCTTTTTTCCTTTCACTTGTTGGTCCAAAAATTCTAAATCAGAGGCGTTAATTCATCACTGTGATGCTTTTTTTATTACTTTAGGGGGATTTTCAGCCTGAACCCAAATCGTCTGAACATAAATATCCCTGCAGTCACACGGCCACCTCATAACTCCAAATTGAAGGATAATATGATCTTCTACGGGTGGAGAAAATCTGCCATCCCCTGGACTTATGAGATCCTTTCAGCCCCCCCGTCGGATAAATGTGGTGGTCAAGCTGGAAAAGGAGGCAGCGCTGAAACATCTCTGGCACAAATGAGAGCGAAAAACCAGCTCATCCTCACTCTTTGTGCCTGGTTTTTATTCGTTTCTTTTTATTCTTGTAAAGAAAATTGTCCAGTGTCTGGTAGAGGAAAATGTCCAACTGCGATTTTTTCGGACAGATATTGCAGTTGCAGAGTGAATTGGGATATAATTTTCCAAGTGAAGCTTTACGGGTTTTATTCACTGTGAAAATGATTTTTGAGAAAGTGAAATATCGCCCAATCTATAGTGAACCTAATTGAATGAATGGGTGAATTTGTTTCAAACAAGAAAAGTAAGGATAACAGATAAGAAAAAGTTAGAGAACCGGTTGAAGTAAAAACGTATGTATGTTCCTACCCATTTTCTCACTTATCTATTAAAAAATCAGTGGCTTTACACATTTATGCCCAAAAAAATAAACCAATAAAAACAAATAATCTCTAATTGAGGATACAAACAACTCAAATATCCATCTTGCGTTCAAATAAATGAGACCATTTTTAATTTAGATTTGAAGGTGAACTGTTCAGCTCTACAATGGAATGAAAAATGTACACTTCTGAAGAATATATTCTGATTATCACAGTTTTGTTCCTGGCTTTTATTTTCCCGTCTGAACGATGACAGTGGCGATACATCCGTGTTAGATCAAACATTAAACTGGGATTTTACGCTGGACGGTGGTGACCACGTCCCGCAGGATTCTTCTTTCTTTTTTTTTTTAACCCAAACCCTTTTCAAAACCTTCCATCTTATTATTTGTCCGTCTCTCTGTCCACCACGTCGGTTCATTTTTGTCCCTCCCTCCAAAACCTCCTCATCTAATCCCCCACACACACACAGCATCAAGGCGAGGCTGTGTGTCTTTGTTAGTCCAATTGTCACTATCTTTTCCTCGCTGCTATTTCCTGTGAGGCTGCTCTGTCACACTGAGGTCCACTCTGCTCCGTTCACGTCCATTTCATTTCTCTTTTCACTCCATTCCTTCTCTGTCTCTCACTCAATTTGTCTCATTGCCGTTGTCAACCGTTACCTAAAATTCTGGCCCCTCATTTCTCTCTCTTTTTCCTTTCTTTTCTTAAGATGTCTCTGCTCATTTATTTCCTTCCCTGCTCCCTTGTTCTCCTCATTTAAAGCCTCTCGCACATGGATTTGTGAACCTGCTAAAAAGGTGGATTAACACCATTTTTACTGCCAGTGGTTGGTCCACACTGTGATGTCACAAGTGTGCCGGAAACAAAAGGAGTCGCAGTAGGAAGAGAAGAACAACAACACAAAGGAGCTCAGTAACATTTCCTATCAGTTCAATTTATCGTGAGACTTGAGGTCCAAATCATTAAAAACAAACATAAAAGATTATAACCCGTGTTTGTACCAGTGTTTCCACACGTACATGACTGGTAACCTGGCTGGTTTTTGCCAGCAGCAAAACAAACAACTTTCAGTCAATTATTTAGTCGACAGATGAGTCTGTGTTTCAGGTTTCACAGTAAAGCTTTAAAAACTTCTGAGTCCTGCTTTCAAGAGTAATTCTCTTCCACTGCTTGCTGCCAGTTGAAGATTCCTGAGTATTAATTGTAGACAGTCATTATAGGCCACTTGAAGTTTCTTTAAAAGTGGAACAGAATAGAAAAAAAATAGAAAAAGATAATTTGACCCGGTAGTGAATGCCAGTTTAATTCATTACTACTGGTCAAAAAGCCATGAATAACTGAGAACTTTAAATTGTTAACCTTCATGCAGAAAGACTCTTCAGGGCTGAGGTGTTTACACTGGACTTTTAAAAGTCCAGTTTAATCAGACTAACCCAGTAATCCAGTTTTTTGTTGTGTCATGTACACGTACATCTCTCTCCCCCTCATCTTCTCTCTGGTTATTTTTGCCTCCGTCATCCATTGTCCCCGCATTCCTTAAAATTCAGTCGCCCGCTTGTCATTTTGTTTTTCATCGTCTTCTTTTCTCGTTTGTTTTCGCTTTGCTCGTCCCCACTGCACCATCACTTTCCCCTTCTGTTCTCACTGTCGTTCCCCACTGTCTCTTTACTTCCCTTGTTTTCTCTCTTCAAAAGCATCTCTGTCATGTCTCTCACTCTCCCCATATGATCCCCCCCAACCCCCCCCACCAAAAAAAAACAGCCTCTCCTCCACCTTTCTTGCTCATTTGTTTCCGTCTTGGAGATTCTGGAGGAAGGCAGTAACACACAGTGGTCATTTCCTCCTTCCCCCCTCCTCTTGTCCTCCCTCTATTTATTTCTCTGTTTCAATCCCTCCATCCTGGTGTTGTGCTCCTTGGGGAGGGCAGTAATAATGGTGGAGAGAAGGAAAGAGGGAGGGCGCTGCGATTATTGTCTTGTCGGGAGTCAGAGGAATCGATCGGCACAGAAATATGTGGTGCGAGAAAGAGGTACTGTATCGGATATAATAAACACTCTGGAGACATATTTGGAAAGTGCTCGGCCCCCCTCTCGTGCACGTTCACATGTGCTTGCGTGCACACACACACACTCTTGTGTAATGACTCACATGCATATGCGGTACACAGGTGCAGCAGTACTTTGTGCATAAACTCTCAAAAACATGAATCAGAGAGGAACAAGCGAGTTTCCTTCACTCTGGAGAGGCAGGTACACTTCACAGTCTTCATCATGAACATGGAGAAAATGCTTCTCTTATGAAAAGCATCAACGCCTTAGTAACAGTATTTCATTATCTCACTGCAAGACCTGTAATGGTAGTGTTGTACAAAGAAAAGTAAAAGATGCAAATATAATCACACAAGGGCAACTTTATCAATCTAAATTCATGTTAAATTTAATGGGTTTAATTAAGTTGTGCTGTTGTCTTAAAAATCGCAAAATGTGTGCCATTAATCTGCTTTTAAGTCACGTCAAAAGCTTTCCATCAGCAGTGGTGACAAAGACTACAATTCACATGATCCCACGCTGCTTCTCACCGTCATCAAACTAGGACTTGTGTGAATGTTTTGATTAGGAGACATGTAGCAGCATACGTGTCATACGTGTGTCAGACTTCTCTTTATATTTACAACACAATAACAAAAAGGCCGTTTTGACTTATTTATGTCATAAATAAAAAATAGATCGGACTCTTTGAAGGTTTGCAGTGATAGACTTGGCTTTGTAATTAAAAATAAATGTCTACATCAAACAAATAATTAAGGGAGAAATGCTCAACATTACGGAGTGAGTTTATTCACCTTTTTCCCATCAGACAACAACAGTATGATGTGACTATAACTAAAGGTTGAGGGTGGTGGGGTAAAGGTCAGAATAATCCTTTAATACAGGTAGTTAAAAGTGGAAACAGCAGTGGAAACATTAGCATGCATAACTTTGTTTGCCTCGCAGAGAAGCTTCAGCTGCTTCAGGCAGGGAAACATGTTTATTCTTAATGATTAACACACACACACACACACACACACAGGTATAGACACACATGTG
Source organism: Solea senegalensis (assembly GCF_019176455.1). Lineage (NCBI taxonomy): Eukaryota > Metazoa > Chordata > Actinopteri > Pleuronectiformes > Soleidae > Solea > Solea senegalensis. The sequence continues at coordinate 14,810,100 of NC_058039.1, read as the reverse complement.
AGCAGCAGTCAGCCTCGCACACGCACGCACACACACACACAGAGTGATCTTTCATTGCTGTTGCCTGGCAACGGGTCTGTGTGTCCTGTTCTAGTGGAGCGCTGTCCAGTGATGCCATGACCGCTGCTGCTGACCACTACTGAAGGAGTGAGGGAGCGAGGAGATAAACATGGAGTGTGTGTGTGTGTGCGTGTGTGGAGATGGAGGGATGAAGTGAAAGAGTGAGACGCAGATAAAGGCACAGGGAGAGAGAGAGAAATCAGATTATAAATTGTTCACAGAGATGACGATAATCTGTATCTGTAGTTGTGGTGGATTTTTTCACCAGCAGACTGAGCAACGTAATCTTACAAAATATTAAAATCAAGATTCTGACAAAATAAAGACTGTATAAATGTCACTTTAATCCAGTCTGAAGCCTAAAACAAAGCTTTATTTTTACTTAACTATGGTTTTGATGATAAACGGATTTTACAGTGTAATAGTAATATAAAAACAGCATAATCTGCATTCATTTTGGTCTATTATACAATTTGTTTTCACTATGTGGTATAATAATGAGGTTACACTGAAAGATTCACTGGTGACATTCTATAATATTCTTTTATTTTTCTTCATTTAGAATTACTATTGTGAGTTCTACTGTATATAGATATATATAGATAGCATAGTAGCTAAAGTAGATAAGTTTCCTCAGCTTCTGTCCTGTTTTATACATTTGATATATCAATTATTCACTCAGTTTATACAAAAGTAATATTATTTCCACATATAACCGGACATAAACTCATCTAATAACATTATTAAATGAGTAATTGATGGGTTTATAGCACATTTAGGCCAATACAGTTAAACTTTTTACTGATTACTGATTCATTAGGTTCCTTTTTCCACCCCTGTTCATTCCACTCCACTAGGGCCATTTTTTTTCAATAATTAAAAGACACTTTCTGGTTGTTTTTTTTACATTAGTTTGAGAACATTTTTCACCATTTTATGGACCAAAGTAAATAAACAAACAATAATCGACAGATTAAACGATTATGAAAATAATATCCTATTCCATCATATGAGGATAATTTCTTTTGGCATTTTTTCCCTTAGCAAATGTTTGAACAAATACCAATTTATTAAAAACAAAAAAAAGGAGAGAACATATAACAGTGTGGGGGAAAAGGAGGCTGTGTGAGCAGATAAGAGATTAACAAGAATCTGAGGTTAGAAGAAGAGACGGGATGTTGGAGATTAAATCCGACAGAGGTGCGGGTGGAGAAATTAAGGGGAGGTAAAACGGGGTAGAAGGGTTTAAGTGGAAGCTGGTATAAAAGTGGAAGTGGAAACAAGAGGACGAGGAAATGAGAATAAATCAAGGAATGGAGTGAGTGCAGGACAAAGAGAGGTGGGAGGTGAGGGACAGTGTGATGCTAATGGGGGACGTGTGAGGCTGCTGCTGCTGCTGCTGCTGCTGCTGCTGCACACTGCATGTGTCAAAGTGAAGGCAGCTAGCATTCTGCGGCTAACTCATTAGCCTCAGCTCTCAGCACTGTAATCAGCCTCTTCACTATTTTACTGTTTTACAAGTCAATTTCACGGAAAAACCATGCAGGTTATCCTGAAAGATTGACACATGAATCATCTGCGTCACCGTGAGATTTTTCCCCCGTCGCAGAACTTATTAAAACCTCGGACAGACTCTTTTTTTTTACTGTGGTGAAGGAGTCAGGCACCAGCAGCAGCAGCAGCAGAGGGCAGCTTTAATTGAAGCAGAAATCTGCAGGAGTCACCAAATTAGGAACAACAGTGTTATTGTCAGATTGTCAGACACATAAAAATATATACAACATCATGCTGCTGTTGGCTGTAACTATTATTGTGTAAACCTGCTGGATGTGACATGGACTAAAGTCAGAGCGCTGACATGTTTGGAAAGAACAGGATAATTTAGGATCTAATGCTGCTGTAGTCACTACAACATGTTTCCCCCAGACTTTTCCATACAAGGACAAAACTTTTGAAAAATGAAAAACTGTCTTGACCTGATTCACACTGTAAATACAATATAGTTTTTGACTCTTTCAATAAATCACAACTTATTTTTACACATAAATGTGTGAAATGCTGGAAACCACGTGGTTTTCTGATTCTATAAAGCAGAATATACTTTACATATGTATAAATTCTCACTAAGTGCACACAATTAAATCCATACAGTGCTCTGATCTTCAGCTTTTTGTTGTTAAATTAAGATCTAACACTATTTTTTTAGCTTTGAATTTAGAGTTAAGATTCAGGTTTGACATAATACCTTGAAAATGCACTTACTCTGACTTTGATCGACCGTTTTATTTCCCTTATATTATAAGCATTCACTTTCAAATTGCATGTTTTAAAGATTCAAGATTCAAGAAGTTTTTATGAGGACATAATGAAGTTTTTGCAGAGACTCCCGGCCGAGGTACACAATGAAATAGCAAAAATAACGAAGGACTTAACCATTAAATAAGGCGCAACAAAAGACTTGACATTTAAATAAGACACAACAAAAGACTTGACATTTAAATAAGACACAACAAAAGACTTAACACTTAATAAGACACAATGACATGTAAAACCCAACAAAATATAAAACTACAGTGTGTGCAAAGTAAAATATATAAAACTACAAAGTGCAGTTTAGTGCAACTTGTATCTACAGCTCAGTTTCTATATATTTTTTAACACGTATTTTTCATCACCTTATCTAAAGTCCTGTCATATTTGTGGTGAAGTCGTTACATTACAATATTATACCTGAGACTTTTCTGTCTTCTCTAACATTTAATCTGCAATACAATTTGTTGAGTAACAGGTAAAATAATCTGCAGCTATTTGATGATAAGTGATCAACTGGATTTTAGTCAATTTTTCAACCAAACATTGCAAAATTTGAGCCTTGTGACACGTGAAATGTGAAACTGGGCTGAAAATCAGTTTCATCCATTTCTGTTCAAAATTGCACTTTGAAACATCAGTGTATTATGCAGAATAATTGACCTAGGGTTTATACTTATGATAATCAAGCATTTGACATAACTTTACATTTTTTTCATCATAATATAGTAATACCTTTACATGGTGATAATTCTGAAATAATTTTATTTTCTCACTACTAAGTGAATTGTAATCCATGATATGTATGATCATTATCTGAACACATATTACACATATGTGTCTGACTGCTGCGTTTACTCGTATTAGTTTTGTGGCGGGGTTTTTTTCTGTTACACAGCAGATTTTTCCAAAGAGCTTCTGGTTACAGCGGTCGCACGTTTGCTCTCTGACGCCGAGTGTGTGTTTGTTTGCTAGTGAATGTGACGGGGGACAGGTGGAAGAGGCAGTGTGTGTGTGTGTGTGTGTGAGTGAGTGTGAGAGAGAGAGAGAGAGGCGCGAGGTGGCAGAGACCATGTGCCTGACCTCTGACATCCACACGCCAAAGGAGGGGCAAACCCCTCCTTTTCACACACACACACACAAACCCACGCGCCGTCTGTCACCGGCCCCTGACAGGCGTGACCGAGGCGGGGTCAGTGGGCAGAGAGGAGGGAGGGATAGGGGGTGAGTTTAGGACCCCTGCAGCCATTCTGTCCCCCCTCCTCTACCTCACTCGTTCCCCCCTTTTCTAATTCCCTGACAGTGACCTGCACCCCCTCTCCCCTAACACACACACACAAATGCAGGCTGGACAGCAGCCATGTCAACCCCAGAAGACAGATACATCATCTGCCCAGTGGTCTCTCTCTCTTTCTCTCTGCCTCCCCCCCACCCCCCGTGTGTGTGTCAGGATGGTGGTCAGAGACACCTGCTTGTTCAAATCCTCCCCAAAAAGTAGGCGGAATGTGAGAGAAACACGTGGAAATGAATGTACAGTGTGTGTGTGCGTGTGTGTGCGTGTGTGGAAAAACAGCTGTCTCGAAAATATAGAATTTAATTTGTCCTGGACATTTGTGACATTTGGGGGTTTGGGTGCGTTTGATTTGTAGGCATAGAGATGGAGGAGGTGGGGGGGTGGGGAAGGGTGCCGGATGGACGGGGGTTAAAATGGCCCCATGGCCAGAGGGGTTAGGGCCAGTTGAGGCATTATGGAGAGAGAGAGAGAGATATGGGGTTTGTTGGGGAGGGGTGATGCTGGAAATTTTATGGGGCAGGTGTGTGTGTGTGTGTGTGTTCATAACATTAAATCTAGTTTTTCATAACTCTACTTTTAATTTTATGCACATTTATATCACAACACATTTTATTGTTGGAGAATTCACATATAATAATATTCGAGTGTCCCCTCGTGTGTCCCCTTTTATGTATTTGATATAATAAATCATTTCTTCACTCAGTTTATTAAACATATTAATATAATTTACACACACACACACAGCTGAACATTAACTATGTCTTATTCTCCTCAATCACTAACATGACTTGTTCTGTGTGTGTGTGTGTGAGTGTGTGTGTGAGTGTGTGTGTTGTATGACATTACTCTCCCCTGCTCAGCATTTCCAAGTGGGTGCTGCCACCATCTGGTTTTATGAAGTAACTGCAGACTGAGAGAGGGCCACTCAGACCCTGTGTTTTTTCTATCTATTAACTAAATAAAAACATTTTTAGAAAAAAATTAGAAGATTTGAATATAGACAGTTTATTTAATCTTTAATCTAATTCTGGCAAATTTAGTCAATCTACCTATCTATCCCTCATTCATGCCTTCCTTCCTTCCCTCCATCCATCTCTCCTTCCTTCCTTCCTCCCTCCCTCCCACATCCTTCCTTCCTTCTTCTTTTCTTTCATTTTCAAGTTTTTATTCTCACTATGTCTCATATCTTCTATAATATTTCATAAGTACGTGTGTGAGAGAGAGAGAGCTGTAGTTACATTTATAGAAAAGGAGGCAGAATTTCAGGGTCGTAGACATTTTATATTGAGGTCTATACTTTGATCATTTCCCCGTCAGTCAGACTCTTCTGACACAACGCGCTCTCTCTCTCTGTCTGTGTCGATCTCCTCGCTGCCTGAGCTGAGAATATCCTGGGATGACCAGGAAAGATTTATAAAAGCACAAAACACAGAGAAGCCAAGAGCAGATGAGGAAGAGAGGGTGAAGAGGTGTTCTTATCCAAGATGGTGGTGGTGGCAGCAGCAGCAGCAGTGTTGGTGGTGGTGGTGGTGGTGGTGATGGTGAAGGTGGTGCTGAGTAATGTGTGGTGCTCAGGTAAGCACTTCCTCTGCGCAGCATCATTCTTCCTGGACCAATTACCTCCTGCAATCCCAGACGTCCCTGCATACAGGAAGGCGTATGGAGGGCATTTAGGATGATTTCTGTATCTGCTGCTGTGTGATTTTGCTGTTGTCGCCTCCTGGGTCAATAAAGTTTACATTTAAAGAAATAAGTAGCAGTATGGAATCATCAGTTTTGTTGGTAAAGTTTTTGTCTAGTCTGTGGTTTTTGCGTGTTATGTTGGGCCTCAAATTACCATCGTCTCTGCTGGAAAACAAACTATAATAGGAACATGTCTGTTTTCATGTAATGATTTACAAAATTTGCAAATGCTGGGCAGATTTTAAAGTTTAAATTTTTTATTTTAAGTAATTATGATACTGTTGTTTAATTTATTTAATTAGTTGTGTTGCAGCACAACTATAGTGAGAACACATATTAATTTAATATATAAATATTCATGTGAAAATTGTGATTATCCAAGTGCTTGGAATCATTTTAAACAAAGCTTCATGTTCTTGCAACATTTATATTAATATAAATGTAACATTTATCGTCACATCTTTCATTTGCAGTCATAGCAGAGGTGGACGTCAGTTTTTTGTGTAATAACATGATGCAGTTTCCTGATCAACGACCCCGAGTGTGATGTCACCCGCGTGTTTGTGTGTCTGTGTGTTTTCTGTCATGCCTGTCTGATATATATCTATGTTTGTGTGTTCCGCAGATATCAGGATGTCTAAAGCAGCAGAGGAGGAGAAGCCTGGGGCTGATTATCCAGGGGACAGTTCAGGTACACACACACACACACACACACACACACACACACACTGTTGTGTGAGTAAACTTTTGTTGCTTGAATTATCTCTGAAAACGCATGAAAAATTAATGCATTTCAAATATCAGTCTGATCTTATCAGGTCCCATGTTTCATATATTATAGATGTTTCACACACACACACACACACACATATTCTCATATTTGTATCCATTTTGTTTTGACTTCCATTCTTTTGGACAGTCTACCCGAGGCCTTATCCCTAACCTCCTAACCTTAACTATAACCACAACTCGAATCTTAGCTCTGAACCTAACCAGTTCCTCAGAAATGAGGTTCTACCTCACTAGGACCAGATTTTACTGGTCCTGACAAGGTTCATGGTGCCAGAAAAAGGTCCTAAAGAGGCAACAAACACAAGCACACACAACTAATCATGTCCCTTTGTGTTTCAGACTCGGATAGAAACAGCCCTGATGGCCAGGTTTGTTTTTTCATTTTCCACTGTTGAACTTGTTTTACCTTATAAATCAAATAAGTCTGTTGCTGCATTTTGATTTTAACCTACACTTGTAAATAAAGGATGATGCTGATATTTTGAACATGTGTTATTTGTTTGTTTATTGATTATTGGTTATAATTTTTCTGCAGGTCCAGCCAATGAAAACCAGCCCCTTTAGCCTCTCTCCAACACCGGCTGGCAGCAAGGTGAGACTCTGTCTGTGTGTGTGTTCGTCGACTGAGATCTGAGACACACTGCTGTTTTCTCTTCAGACAGCAGCATTAATTAAGTTGTTAAGCAGCAAAAGTGAATCCAGTCTTTCAGCAGTTTGACTGGATAAACACTTCTTGTCTCCACCTGTCCCTGCACTGCTGCTGCATAGACACAAACACTCCCTCAGACAGGTCTGTTTTCAGATAAAAAGCACAGCCTACAAATGATGTCACATTGTTTCTGCTCACAAATACCAGGGCAGAATAATAACGTTATAAAAGTGTTGTTTTCAAAGCTGCGGTGGAGTCAGCTGATCTCACACTGAGCGAGACGCTGTTCCACAGACACGTGAGTGTGTATGTGCGGGCAGCTGCGTGTGCGCACTCTGTGGTTTATGACTGTGGGTGAGACAGGTGACCTCATCCACACCCACCTGAGCCTTGACAGAAAAGACAGAAAGGAAAACGGACATGAACGCACTGACAGTGAGTGACAGACGTAAAGATGCAGCACAGTGGTGATGGATGGGTAATGACGGGAGCGGCAAGCAGGTAACGACAGCTGCAGGTCAGAGGTCAGCGGCTTGTGAACGCTTTTGACGACAGGGAAGCGACGAGGGGGAGGATTGACCCGTCCTTCCGATTGCAGCAAGCGGCAACAGTTTCACACTGAATCAGGGGGTGAGAGAGTAGTGAGACAGAGAGTGAAGGTCAAATTCACAACATTAAAACAAAAGGATACTTTGCACATCGATTTCCAAAGACAGATGTGTAGGACAGCGGCAACAGGACAAAGAGACACTGTCCAGCGTGCGTCAAAAATGTATTGCTGCAATGTTTCACTGCTAAGACCTTCATCAGGCAAAGGCATAAAGCATCTCATGAAGGAGAGCCTTCTCACTTTAAAAAAAAAAAAAATGCCTGAAGAAGTAAATCAAGAGGTAGGAATGTACTGAATAGCCATCAGGGGGCAACTGTACTGGTTGCAAAAATAACCCTATTTGAATAGAAGTGTATAAAAATATCTGATAACATTTGCCAGAGAAATTAATGAAATGAAAAATAAAAGAAGAAGAATTTAGTGTTTTCACCCAGGTCTTTGGTTCCTGCTTATACTAATCAAAGCATATTTGCACTGGTCAAAAACCAGTGGAAATGTGGTACAAGCTGAGATTGGTGGGTCAATGTCATATCTAGTTCCCTCTAAATGGGGACCATAATTTGCAAAGACTTGAAACTAGTGATTGAGACATTAACTCGTGTTGACTAATGTTATAAATAAAGTGAGAAGTTGGTTTATTTACTCACAGATTTACATACAAACCAGTGAAGTCACCCCCCTGATGGTCATTCAAAAGAATGCAGGTATTAAGTACTTCCACATTGGTGTCAATTTCAGTGCCCAGAGACTTTGTCCAATATTTATCTCATTCGGACTCTGAAATAATAATTGAGAAAACAAACTCTGTCGCAGATTTACACCACAGTACTCTCCTCCAACAAATCAGTCACCTGATTAGAAAAGCTGTGGCTGAGGTGGAGCTCCAGCAAAACAACAATCTCATAAATCAGACTGTCAGAAGGCTGTACCGTGAGAACTGTGTGTGTGTGTGTGTGTGTGTGTGGATTGATGCAGTTTAAACAAGTGACTCCTGCTAAGAGAAACTTTCTTCTTCTTCAGGTAAAACATGAGGAGAGCTCTGAGATGACCCACATCACTGTTCCTCCTCCTGCTCCTCCCTCCCAACAACAACAACAACAACAACAACAGCAGCAGCAGCAGCAGCAGCAACAACTACAACAACAACAGCAGCAGCAGCAGCAACAACAGCAGCACCATCATACACAGCTAATGCTGGCTGGCAGTCAGCTGGCAGGGGTAAGAACACACAGTAACTACACATGCAGAATTGAACTAGATTTGACTAAACCGCTCACTCTCCTGCACCAAATCTGATGGAGAAAATCAACGATTTATCCTCACAGCACACAGGAGTTTTCGAACTACTGCTGCCTCCATCAGTATGTTAAAATCTTTCATTTTGTGACTTCACCGTTTAAAATCCTTTTTTCATATTTACGTAAGTGACACAAATTCACCAAAGGAGGCAGCGGTAGACCAGCAGCTCCTGTGTGTCTGTGAGCTAAAAACTCTATGGACTTTGGTGCAGGCGAGTGAGCTGGTTTACAAATTCCAGTTACCAGCTGGAAAAGGCTGTTTAGTGGTAAAATAAAGGGGCAGACATATTCCTAAGATATTGTAGACTTAAGCAGGCATTGATTTTATGAGGCAAACCTTTTGTTTAGTGAATACAAATCAGTTTTTCCTTATTTCACCACTGGCATAAGCCATGTTTTCAGTGAGAGTGAGCATATGTGTCAGTGTCAGTGAGCCTTGACTGTTCGTCAGTGATGTCGTGACACATGTCAAGTTGTAACTCACAGTAAAAATATTCAGTGTATGTACACTGCTGCCCTTAAGGGCAAACAACATTGCATAACAACCTGCAGTAAAATGGTCCAGTGTTGTGTTCGTGTGACAGTGAAATACCTCAGCTGCACACTTGTTTAAGTGGGTGGAATTCTTGCTTGTCTTGCTCTGGCTTGCTTTAATACTTTACTTCAACAGATTCACCTGCACTCTGCTTTCTTTACACTTCCTTTACATTTTGTCCTGTAGTAATTCTTTCCCTTCACCTGTCCTTTATTATCACCCATCTTCTTTCCACTTTACATCACTTCTCTGATTTCTGTCCTTATTTCTTCTCCTCCTCCTCTTCATCCTCCAGCTTGCCGCTCTCCTCCCAGCCCAGCAGCAGCTGCTCCTCCAACAGGCTCAGGCTCAGCTCCTGGCAGCCGCTGTTCAGCAGTCCAATGCGGCCCACGCTGCTCATGCTGCGCATGCTGCCGCGCAGCAACAAGCCAACCAGCAGCAGCAGAACCAGTCGCAGTCACAGCAGCAGCAGCCAATCAAGCAGGAGCAAACCGTCCAGGCCCCACAGCTGGCTCTGTCGCAGCCAATCCAGCTCACAGCACAGGTATGATGAGCAAGACCAGTTTCAGGTTTGGGGGTCACGTGTCATGTCTGACATGTGACTTTTTCCACTTTTTCACTCTGATTGTGTTTTTACAGGACATCCAGCAGCTGTTGCAGCTCCAGCAGCTGGTTTTGATGCCTGGCCATGCTCTCCAGTCTCCGGCCCAGTTCCTCCTGTCTCAGCCTGCACAGGCACAGCAGCAACAGCAGGGTGAGGAAGCACAACACACCTCTGTCTCTCACTTTTAAAACATTATAAACATTATAAACCACTGTTTTACACTCTGGTTATTTGGGTTAACGCTCAATAATTGCTTTATTAAGAAAATGCTTGGTTAATATGTTTTTTTTAATTGGTTTGATCATTGGTGTTGTTTTTATTTTCACAGGTTTGCTTTCGACACCAAATCTGATCCAGCTACCTCAGCAAAACCCTGGAGGACTTCTGACAACACCACCTCGCCTGAGTCTCCAAGCACACGTAAGAGAATGTTTAATGACGCAATAACTGTGTGAAATTAATTTTGACGGCACTGCTTTTTCATCTATGCTGCAAAGGTAGAGAAAAACTATTAGCTTCCTGATGTAGTTTCTGAGTTCAATGAGGATCTTCAACCTTGATTATGAATCCACAGCCAAACGTCTCACCTCGTGTCCTTGGCCTTTATCTAACATAATCCACGAATGCATCCTCACACAGGTTCAGCCTGTTATAGATTTTTTCATTAAACTGTGATGGAAGTCGTGTCAAACATGAGGCAGGTGTTGCGTCTGTATGCACACACAGAGGGTGAATGTAAATGAGGCGGATATCATGCATCATGTTCAGTCAATTAAGTCGATGCTCCCGCAGCTCACTGGGGTTGCATTCCTGCTCTGACGCCTCTGCCTTAGTCAAATATTAAGGGATTGTTTTTTTCCTGCCGTTTAGAATAAAAGATGTATAAGATTCTCTCAGCTGATTCCCTCATATGTATTCACTCACCAGTGCATTTGAATTTAGAAAAATACTTTTTTATCAACACTTTTATGCCTATGTAATCCATCTGACTCGTTCTTATGAACATGAAATCTAAAGAATTCTTCCAAATTTGGGAGATGAAAATTAAGTATTAAGAAATTAGTATCCTAAAATCTAATATTATAGGGAATAGGGAATAATAGGGAATCCTATTTAAATTTGGTACAAACGTTCACTATTCTGGTGGGCAAAGATCAAGGTTAGTGTGATCTCCATGTAAATTAGTAATCTTATGAATGCCATAATACATTTTTCTATATTTTGGTCAAAATCAAGGTCACATTGAATTCAGAAAATAAACATTTTCAGGGGTGAGGACCTGATATCTCTGTAACCTCATGAGGAAATCTTTTTAAATTTGGCACAAATGTTCACTTGGACTCAAGGATTCAAATATGAGCCGATTCACTTTGACTTCATAAATGGCATTTATTGCTTTTTGAACATGAAATCCTTTTTTTGGTATTTTGAATGCAATAGCACTGGACGTTTAAAAGAAAATCCTTTCAAATTTGGCACAAACATTCACTTGGACTCAGGTATGAACTGTTTAGATTCTGGTGGGTAAAAATCAGTCAGTCTGATCTCTCCAAAAACCTTTACATCTTTTCATTGCTTATCTTGAGATACTCATTTGAAATTTGAAACAATCGTTCACTTGGAATCTATGACAAATGTAGATTCTGGTGGCTAAAAATCCAACTCACTGAGACTTCAAATGGCTTTTTTCTCTTGTGAATGTAAGAAACCCAGAGAATCTTCTTAAATTTAGCACTAAAGTTCATTTGGGTTTGAGGATAAACTGGCCACAATTTGGTTGTTGGAGGTGACTAAAAGTGACCTTACAAAGCACTAAACTCTAAGTAAGTCAACAGACATGTTGTAAATGAGCCCAGAAAACAAATCATAGACTCAAACTGTTGGTGAACTGAGGCAAACAGCCACTGGACAGTAAGTACATCGTATAACCAAATTGTTCATGCTCACATGTATGTGTCACCAGAGAGAGAAGAGCAGTGATGTTGTGATGGCTGGAAGCAGCAACAGCAGCGGCGGTGGCGGCGGCGGTGCTTCTGTAGTTGCGACCGGCAGCAGCGGCGTTGGTGTGGTGACATCTGTGGGAGGCACATCTGTGTCTGGCAGCACCATGGCCTCCTCGCTGAGCTCCGGCTTGACCCCCGGAGGCCATGGAGGTCACCTGGGGGAAGAGCCCAGCGACCTGGAGGAGCTGGAGCAGTTTGCCCGCACCTTCAAACAGCGACGCATCAAGCTGGGGTTCACACAGGTAAGAGAGGGAAGGTTCACAGAGTTATAGAGACAGGTGTTTGTGTCCGTGTGTCTCTGACACTTTTTATGTGCTTCTATCAGGGAGATGTCGGTGTTGCTATGGGAAAACTCTACGGCAACGATTTCAGCCAGACCACCATCTCCCGCTTTGAAGCGCTCAACCTGAGCTTTAAGAACATGTGCAAGCTGAAGCCTCTGCTGGAGAAGTGGCTGAGTGACGCAGGTGAGTGATAAAAGTAGAGCTGGTGAACGCATATCTTTGTCCATGTTAAGTAAAATTCTTATATAACACATTTCACATTCAATGTCAATAATATCCAAAAATAAAATCCATTTCAATGTTAAATATTTTAAAGGATCTGGTTTATATTGTCAAGGTTTCAGAAATGTATGGTGTAAAAACAAAACAAAATTACAATCGATTAGAAATGAAAGTACTGTAGAGTTGTTTTTATTTAAATATCAAGGTAAATACAGTAAATTATCTGGGGGTTTTTTGTCCACATTTCAGAAATGTTTGGTGTGAATAAAATATAATTATAGATGTTTCTTTTTCACATGCTTTTAAAATGAATCTCCACAATGAATACCTGAAGAAATACAGGACATTTATTTATTATTTCATCCATCAAAACTATTTCATTTTTTCTTGTATATTTAAGCAGGAAGACTCTTTTTCAAGGGAGACCTGGGCCAAGACGACCCTCCACAATACAGTTTCCTATACAATACAGCAAATAATCAATAGAGCTGATTTGCAGTGGACAAAGGACCACAAACACACAATACTAAGTCCTACTTAGTAATACTAAGGGATAGCAACTCTTTTATCAATGTTTCATGCTCAATGGGAAAAACAAATTCATAAAGCGTGTTCTGAAGGTTATTCGATGACCATGGAGCAGCATAAAAGAAGGCTTCTTCTGTGCCGCTCACCTGCATGTCCTCATGTGTGTCTCTCTCGCTGTGTGAAAGAAACTATGGCAGTGGACAGCATGCTGCCCAGTCCCTCCTCCATCTCCTCCCCTCTACACGGACTGGAGGGTTTGCCCGGCCGACGCAGGAAGAAACGCACCAGCATCGAGACCAACGTGCGAGTGGCCCTGGAGCGCAACTTCAGCACGGTGAGAGACTCAACTACCAACCAACCACAGAACTCAATCTTACACTTCTGAATTACACTTCAGTACAAGGTTATCTTCACTCAGGAGGTCCAGCGTTTGCCAGCTTGCCTCTGTGTTTGTGAGCAAAACTAACAATCATTTAGAAGGGTTTATCAGAAGATCAAAGTACATTTGTTTCAGTGTATATTCACTTTAATAGCCACCATCTTACGCCACCGTGTTTCTTTGCCAGCACAAACAGACAAATGGACAAAAGCCAGAGTGAATGTTTTGCATTAGAAGGGGAAGCCTTGTATGAAATATAACCTTTGTGGTATGTGAAGGCCACCGTAGTTTCCTATCAGCTTAGGAAATGAAGGGGTGAGCAGACAAGTCTATTTGTTCAAATCTGCAGTGATTTCACTAGGAACCAATATTTAGGACATTTATGTGTAGTCTTTTTTTGTGTGATGAAAATAACTGTTTGCTCGCTCTTCTCTCTGGTGTCTCCCCCCTCTCAGAACCAGAAGCCTACCTCTGAAGAGATCCTTCTGATGGCGGAGCAGCTCAACATGGAGAAGGAGGTGATCCGCGTTTGGTTCTGCAACCGCCGGCAGAAAGAGAAACGCATCAACCCCTCCTGCAGCACCACCCCTCCTCTGCCCAGCCAGACTTCACCCATTGTGACGCACAAAACCTCCTGCTACAGCCCGCACATGGTACAGCCCATCCGCCATCATCCCACTTTCTGTTTTGGTGTAATTTCAGAGGCTGCTCCAATATTTGTTTCCTAATTTCTTTCCCCTCACTCGCCTCTTCCCAGATATCGAGTCAGGGTCTGTCCCAGGTCACCACCAGCCTCAGCACAACAGGTGAGCTGTAATTACTGTTTGTGGCTGTGTTGAGCCTCGTCAATGAATTATTAAAGTCCAGAGCAATCGTGTTTTCGGAGCCCAAAGGTCGCTCGCGGAGAAGATTAAACTGCTGCTGACATTATTTGGAGGCAGTTGTTTTTTTCTGTAGCGTCTCCCTTTTTTGTTTGGGAGTTTTGATGCAGTGCAAGAAAACGATTTCTGTGAGAGGGAAAAACTGAAATAGGAAACGATAATGGTTCACCAAACGACAACATGGAACTGGTCCCATCTTGAGTTGTTTACCCATGTGTGTCGTGACTGGTGCTTGTGATTTATAGACGTGGACGACAGTGAGAGCGATCTCAGGGTTCACAGATATGACAGACGACCTGACAGGTAACAAACACAGCTGGAAATTTATTGGCCCGCTGAGCTGAGGCTAATATTTTCCAAACTCCTCTTACGGGACTGGAGTTGAGTGGAGACAAAGAAGACACTCAACAGAGATGAACGTGTTAACCGTGATTAATTTTCTTTTAATAATGTGTTGTGCCTCTCGGAGCTGCTCACTCAGGGGGTGACATTGAATGCAACTTCTGGCAGTGAAATAAATAAATAGCTTCATCCCTGTTAATAACGCAGCCTCAGTATCAGAAAAATATAAAATTGTTTGTGAAATTTGCAGGGCGGTGGTTTTAATGGCTCGGACATGCAAGAGTTAATTTTTGTAAAGCACCTTGTTAGGCATCTGTAATACCCACAACACACCATCCTGTAAACTCACAAATGTGTTATAGGATGACAGATTAGATACGTGTTACAGATTATAGGAAGTGTTTTCAAGATTGATTATGTTTAATATATATTTAAGAACTCAAATATTGGTCTGTCATACTACATTACTTCATAAATAGGGGGGCAGTTGGCATTAAATTTACTTTCTAAGTGGTATTTAAAAGGTTTTTTTGGTTTAATTTTGCAATGGAAATTATCCATAAAAGCCCCCGCAACATATTTCACAGAAAGGGAAAAAAGGTGAATTTCCTGCTCAGTATCCTAACGATTGTTCTCTTCATCTCAGCTGCCAGCTCATCACCCACAGCATCGTGCCCCATGACACCTGTCAGCTCGGCTGCAGTCGGCTCCACCTCTTCTTCTGTGACCCCGCCTCCTCATAGCACAGCCAGCCCCGCCCCTGCCAGCCTCGGGGCCCACGGGCTCAACACTGGGTAAGTGATGACAACAGAAAAACCTTCAAAAGAAAAGACAAAAAACATCTTCTTTCATTGAAGAAGAGCGTTGAAATAGACTTAATTACATCTACGTTTTTGTTTGGAAATTATTTTTCATAATTTCTCTTCACAAATAATGGAAAAAAAGTATGTAGTTGCATGTTAGCCAGACGTTGAGGAATGTCACACTGTTGTTGCACCAGTTTGGCTGCAATTCTGCATCTTTTTACGAGCCAAACACAAACAAACGATTTGAAATATGTGCAAACCGTGGCATGTGGCCTAGAGATACAGTACTGAAAGTACTGAACATATATATGATGCTTGCAACCTGCAATACGTCTCCAAACACCAGAGTCTGTGTATAAATATGCTTTATTCAAATGTGGCTACAAATTCAGGAAAACATGATAATGTGTAAAATGGTCTTTGTTTTACTCACAAAATATCTGCTCCACACGGCTCCCTCTGTGTTTCTTCACTATAGCAGTCTTTATATCTAGTGTCGCCCGGACATATTCCTGCCCTGCACACAGGAACTGGTTTGGGGTTTTTTTTTTTACATCAAGACAGAAGGAAGCAACAGCAACATACACCTGCAGAAAGGTTGTAGTTTGACTGAAAATACAAAGAAGAGGCCACAAAAAGTTCCTCATGTCTCCACCCACCCCTGCACTGTTGCTGCTGCTGCTGCTGCTGCTGCTGCTTACACACAAATGCTCCCTGATCAGTTTTTTAGACGAAAGGACGCAGCAAACAAATAATGTACGATTGTTTCTGTTCATTAAAAGACCAAACAGAGGCAGATTAATAATATGAATGGATATGAATATGAATATAATATGAATGCTGTAAATGACACCGTGACATCCAGAAAGAGTGGGATGTTTTCACTTTATATCAGTTTAATGTGTCTTCTTTTTCTCTGCATGTGTGATTGTTCTCGCGTGTGTGTGTGTATGTGAATCTGCGATCCATCCACATTTCAGGAACACAATGATGGGAGTAAGCACAGGGATGAACCAGGCTCTCATTGGCAGCAATCCCCTGGCTACAATGCAAGGTGTGTGTGCGTGCGTGCGTGCGTGCGTGCGTGCATTAGTGCATGTATGTGTTGGTGTGTGTGCTGACCGTTCCCCTGCGGCTCGGCGTCTTCCTCATGAGTCTCCATTTCTAAAGACTTCCACTTCCCATTTCACCCTTCATTCATTCTGAAACCAAAATGAATTTCCTGGCAAAGCTTCAGCCAACAGCGAGGCCTCGTCGCTCACTCCTCCTTCTTCTCCTCCTCAGCACAAACTTTTTGAATCACTTTGTATCATGAAAGATTCAATTGGATTCCCATACAATAGCCTGCCATTATCACAACGTGACAAGAGAGCGCCCTCATGGCAAAGATTAGGAGGCCGTCAGGTCAGCTTATAGTAAACCGTTGAACAGGCACAATCCTCCTCTTACTCCTCAGTATATTTACAGGCCTGTTGGCTAAATATCTCGTCTCCTCTTCCTTTCTGAAAGAGACGATCTGCTGCCGAATCAATTAAGCATCACTAACAAGCCGGGCTTTGAATCCGTCATGTGCTCCGTCTGCCCGTAGCAGCGCAGTGCAGCACTGACCCTCCTCCAGGCCGCGTGTTGATGAGAAGGATACAGCGTGTTATGGAAAGTGCAGCTCTGGCAGCGCCGACACTGATGGGAATTATCAGAAGAAAGAGGAGGCCGAGTGAAAAGAGGGGAGGATAGAGACGGTTTAAATGTGTTTGACCAGAAAAGGATTTCTGGTTTGATTCCCGCCGGGAGCCACACGCGCTGTGGATGTTTCAAGAGTTTGCTTTTAGTCTGAAGGTCAGCAGATTATTCTGCTGTGTTTGTCACCTCACAGTTTAATGTTAGGATTAATTAGAGCAACAGATAATGGATTTTTTTAAGTTTTGTTTTTAAAGAAAGAAAGCTATATTTATTAGTACAGCACAGTTTTATAACTAGGGCTGCTCGAATATTTGGGTCAAAATATAAATCACAATTATTTCAAACTGCACAGCACTACACTAATTACGTGTGTGTGTGTTTGTGGGAAATAATCTCCATTTTCATTCTTTTTATCACTCATCACGTATTCACCATCAGTTTAAATACGTTTTATCATCTTTTTATGCAGAAAATATCTCATATTCACATGAAAACTCACTTGTTTTGATGAGATTTTGATGAAACAAACCTTTGAATATTTCCAAACTGGTTCAACCACAAGACAAAAGTATGTTTTTCATGTTTAAACATCTTCATCTTCATCGTCCAGGTTTTAAATGTCTCCTATGTCAGCGATGACTCCTTCACTGACCTGTCTTCCTCTTTTCCTCCTCTCCCTTCTTCTTTTATTCAAATGTTCCTTCCTTTTCATCCTCCTGCCTCCATTAATCATTCTCTCCATTTTTCTCCTCCTGCTCTTTGTTTTTACTGTACCTTCTTTCTCTTTGTCACTCTTGTCCTTGGCCTCTTTCTTTTCGTCCTCTCCACTTTGTCACTTTTTCTACATCATCTCTTTTTTGTCTTTCATGTATCTTCCCCCTCGGCCTCCTCACTTCCTCCTGGCCTTGTCTCTTAATCTTCCCTCTCTCACTCTCTCCCTGTGTCCTCCCTTCCTTCCTTCCTTCCTTTCAGCTCTGGCAGCCAGCAGCGGTCAGCTGTCCCTCTCCAGCCTGGAGGCGGGAGCAGGTCACATGCTTCTGGGTGGACATGGCGGTCCTGCTGTCGCCGCCTCCCTCCGCCCTTCTCTCTTCCTCAACCGCCCCACTCTCCTCCCCATGGTGACCGGCTCCATGGCAACCGCCTCCACGGCCACCATGGGACTGGTCAGCAGCAGCAGCGGTGGTCTTGGCGGCACCAGGCTCTCCTTCTCACAGTCTCCGCCCGCCGGTGCCAGCGTTGACCTCATGAGCCCGACCTCTTGCCCCGAGGAGTCTCCGTGTTCGAGTCCCGCCTCTTTCTGTTCCTTCAGCGAAGCCTCGCCGCCGCCACTGGGCGGAGCCATGGCCGAGTGATTCCTGACTGACAGCCAAAGTATCCTAACTGAAGAGGAGGACGGGGAGGAGCAAAGAGGGCATTAAAGGAGCTTTAAAAATCTAAATTTACAAACTCGCCTTTCAACCAAAGCCATCTCTCTGTCTGATCCATCTGTGATTTCCTCTCTCTCTCCCCGCTGATGTCCTCCGAAGCCAAAAATATACACAGATGAACGCGGGGAGCAAAGAGAGAGAGAGAGGATGGAGAGAATAGAGAGAACTGCAGAATGGAGGGGAGAAATCTGAAACCAAATAATGATCTACAGCTGGAGACGTGGCACTGAGGAGTGTTGTGTTTTTTTGTTTTGTTTTTTTGGCATCAGGAGGAAACGAACACCACGCCTTTTTACGGCTGGAGAAGAAGAATAAAAAAAACTCGATGAGGGCAGGGATGAGACCTGGAACTGTGTGTGCAAGATGGGAGGCAAAAGAAAAAAAAACAGAAAAGGAAAAGACTTGTTTAACAAGCGCAGAGGGTCAGGAAGTTGGCTGCAACCAAATTTTTAAAGAGAAAGAAAGAAAAGATGCTCCAGGAGAAACACACCTACAAAGATGAAAACCAAAATCTCCAAATACCAAAAACTGAAAACCAAAAAAAGACAAAAAAAAAACAATAAACGGAGAGAAAAGCTTTAGTTCAAAAAGACTTTTACATTCTGATCTGTCCAGGGTCAGTTCACCACTTCATACTACGTCATGCCAAACATTCTCCATTTCACTCAGGATTTCTTTTTTTGTTTTATTTTCTTTTAGCAAATAGTTTAATGTTTCACAGCTGATCACACATGCAGGGTAAATACCTACCTCTCTCTAAACAGCTTTACCACCATAAGCCTACCTGTCGTGACAACACTGTGTTCGCTTTATTCAGCCTGGAGTAGCAGACGGGTGGAGTTTACCACTATAATCAATATAATGTCGGGTTAAGATGCCGATCCTCACGTACTTGTCGTATAAATATAACTTTACAAAGCTTTACCATGTATGCCTCAGATCTGTGGTGTTCATTCATTCAAATTATGTGGCAGAATCCACTCGTCCGGCACATACACAGGTTAAAACCAACTATACACGTGGGAAAAATCTGATTTTTATCGTATTTTTTAAGTTAAAACTGGTCAAATTAGTTTTGTGTGAAACTTATTTTAGGTTCCAAACAAGTATTTCACCATTTTTTAATTTCTCAACACTTGCACAGTATTTATACTGTTGACAAAGAGGAAAAACACCCCGCACACACACAGATGTGGGGGCTTTTCAGTATTATTTGCCTTTCTTTTATTTATTATCACCCCATACCATTGTCATGTCATTTTCCAGACCGCTCATCTACCACCAGACAGTCACTCTTGGATACCAAAGCATCGCCTCTGGCAGCGTTGTCTCTGGATTTGCCCGGGAGACGAGTGTCCAGACAAACCTCAGCAGTGTCAAAGGGAGAAGGAAATACACACATATACACACACACACACACACACTACAGGCATAAGAAAGACTCCAAACCAAAAAAAAAGAACAAAAGAAAGAGGTGAAGCACTGGCGTTCCCCTTACTGCCCCCAAACCCCTGCCCTCCATCCCTCCCTCCCATCTGCCCCCATCCTTTGTCTCCAAAGATCACATGAAAGGGCCAAAATGGAAGAAGAAGAAGAGGAGAAGGAGAAGTGGTCAGGAGCAGAGGAACCAAAGGTTTAAAAAGCTGCAGGGGAAAGAAAGAAGAAGAAAAAAAAAAGGAGGAGGAAGAGGAGCAGGAGGAGGTAAAAACCAAAAAGTAACCCAAAAACCAAAAGCTACTACTACTGCTATGTATCAGTGACTGAACTGTAACTAAACCAAATACAAACAAAGAAGGGGAGAAGAGGAGGGAGTAAGGTCGTGTCTGTCCGTTTGTCTTTAACTGTGATTGCCGTTCTCGTATCGACAGACAGAAATCGTTCCCTCCCTCCCTCTGCCGCCCACCTCGGCTTTGTTCTCACTTTCTTTTCTTTCTTTTACCTGGATGGATAAAAATATGGAATAACCTCAACGAAAACTGACTTTGAGAGTATATATATTTTTGTTTTTGCTTTCCATAGTGTGTCTGTTAACGATGTATGGATTTGTCTCATTGCTTTCTACTTATTAAGCGTCGGGCGGGAAAGAGGGAGGCGGGTGGCGGGGGCCGGGGTAACGTGTTGCCTATTTTCATATCTTCTTGTCTCTTCGGTTGTGCTCTGGGTTTTTATTCAACTTCAGTTAAGTTCGGACATAAATGTGAAAATGTAGCTTCCAAGATTAAAAAATAATAATAATCCAGAGTGTTGTGTGAAAAAGCCAAAACTGAAAACCAAAAGCAAAACCTTTTAGACCGTATGACCAAATAGAACAACCAAACCAATGCACAAAGATGTAGGAGTGTGTGTGAGTGTGTGTGTGTATGTTTACATACCGTATATGTATCAGAGCGTGTGATTATGTCAGTGTAAAGATAATTCTTACAAACCAAATAACAAACCAAACCATAACAAAACGACACACTCTGTCAGTCGATCTGTGCTTGTTTTTTTTACACAGTTCAGATAAAAACTTTGGTCATTTTCAGCCTGGACCTGTTTTTAACACAGTTATCACAAATTTACTGAAGAAATGTCAGAAACAAAATCTACAGCTAAATATTATCTGACAACACATTACATATGAACTTAGTTCCTCAAAGGAGTACGAGCAAATAAGCATTTCTAATTTGTGTTTCATTCTAAACAGTGCAGTACTGACATCTATTGACTAATTGACTCTTTTTCGCTGTCAATTAATGGCCTCCATGCACTGGATGTTCATCATTATGCATGTGCACAATATAAACAGACAGGAAAATAAATCTTATTTACTGGTCACAAAACTCCATATGGTCTCTTTAAAAAGAAATCAACATCCATGTGATTTGTAAGGCAAGTTCCAAGTTGATATCCTCACAGTAAATATGTTCAGAATGAAATAAAAACCAGTAACTGCACAGTTTATTTAAAATATAACTATTATCTAACAGCCGATCACCAGCAAATTATGTTTGCGGTGGTACAAACTCACTTCCACAAACCAAACCACTTTAAAACAAGTTTTAAAACAATTTTTAAAGTAGCTTATGTACAAATACTGATGTGAGGGGAAAAAACAGGCCCAGGTGGAAACCAGACAGGATTACACTGCAATATACAGGTACTGAAGGCAACCAGTGATGAAGATGATATGGGGAGGGGGGAGCAGATGTCTGAGACGGAATAAAGCCTGTTAACTTAAACTTTTAGAGGGAATGTATCCATTAGTTCTGATAGGTTTTTTGTAGGGGGAAATAATATACAGTTTGTTCATCTGCTCTTACATGTTGCTGATGTATAAAGAGGCTGGGACTATTATCCTCGATGATGATGATAACGACCGAAGACGGTGACTTGATTTAAGAACCAAAGCTTTAAAACTCTTTTATCTCTCACAGGCTCTTTGTTGGTTAGAAAAAAAAAAAAAAGGTATTTGTATTTATTATATACGGGAGGTGTGTGTGCTTTTTCGGGGGATGGGGGAAAAAAGTGGGTCCGTTTGTATTTTATGAACTTCTTTGTCCCTCATGTTGTTTGTTTTATTTATTGATCCCTTATTTATGTATTTATTGGATGATTCTATTTAAGTCTTTCTTTGTAATAGTTTTTTCAGGGGTTGTTGTGAGGCTTGTGTCCGCAGAGAGGGGTGTTCTTGAGATCGAGACGAGAAGAGAAGACGCCAAACGAATGTTTTCAAAGCAAAACCAAACCATAAGACTGTTGTAAGCAGAGTCCTGGCAGGGAAACTGTGACGGGGGAAAAATGTTGCTTGTAAATTAACTCTGTGGGGGGGAAAACACACAGAATTTGGAGAATGTTCTAAGGATATACAATATTCGGTCAATGGCATTTACTTTTCCACAGGTTTTTATTTTGTAGCAGGGATTTCCTAAGGTGCTAGTTGAACTGGCGAGCTCTTTGTTAGCACAAAGTTAGCTAGGCATGTCAGTTTAGTGTCAACTAAATTACTTATTTAAACATTGTTAATTTAAAACACACTGAACCACACAGTATCTTTCACATGGAGGTTAGCTGTTAATATTTCCACCTGCTAACTGACAGTTTAATTGGAATTAAAAAATACGCTCTTAATGTTGCTTTACTTTATGTTATGTCACGCTAACGACTAGCTAAACACAACTAGCTAAGTGGCTTTAACATTCAACCAGATTTCTTTTTAAACTGCATGAATACAACTAATTACAACATATATACTAACCATTCTACTATACTACAAATTTAGTAAGAGTGGTTAAATTGAGTAAATTAGCCTTTTAAAAGCATTTGTTTTGTCTTGTTTTTACAGTCTCACCGTGATGTCATAGGCTACCACAGTAATTTTGGTGCCAGTACAGAAAAAATTGGCATATTATGAAAATATTTCATGTCTAAAACTACCTAAAAAATGGGAAAGCAGTAAGAAATGACTTAACACACATATTAGCACATTTATTTAGCTGTTGCTGCAGCCCCGTGCAGGTGGATTATATTCATAGCCTCAGGACATTTATGTAGCATGTGTCACCTGAAAGTAAAGTTAACTGACTGAAATATTAGCTGTCTAACCCTGTTCACACGCTCCAACTTGGTTAACCTGGTCAGTGGTTAACATGATTCTCCTTTTTTCCCTCCCGTGCTTTAGTTTACAAAGCAACATTTGTACGTGAACGTCCTCACGTCTCCTCCTCTGCTCTCTAAAAAGCTTTCTTATTCCCTCTGTCCCGCTTCAGGACGAGGCTTTTAACTCATACCTCTGATACTAACTGATAAAAAACCAAATAGATATTCAAGCTTTAATGATTTAAAAATAATAAAAAAAATAAAAATAAAAAAAAGATGATGTGACATGTTTGAACTCAGGAGTGAGGGGTGTAAAACTGGCCCTAGCAAGTTAGTTTAACGATGGAAAAACAAAGATTTTCACAAACTAGTCTTTCTTACCGGCTTAAACCTAAAGAATACACCACCGCGTCTTCTCCTGCTTGCTGTTCAGAGTTCAGGACGGTGTTGTAGAGACGAGGGTGTGTGTTTATTCATCACTGCTGTCAGAGGAAACTGTTTAAAACCCAGGTTTTTGTGGGGGGTTTTAAACTGTTTAAAAACATGCATGGATGTCAAACAAGAAAAATAGCTCCTTATATTCCACAGAGTTGCGGGTTATTTTGGCTCTGACAGCAGTGCAGCTCTGACGTTACGTGTGTGAAGTCAGATTCGTCTGTGGTGGACAGAGAATGATACCAAAGTTAACACTACCACAGTGAAACACAACACAACACACACTCTAGACAGACACACACACACTCACGGTGGTTTCATGTGTATATAAACATTCAGGATCCTCATTAGGGACTGTAACTGATGAAATAAAGGATATCCAGCGCCTGACATTAGTATTAAAATACTGTCAGATTATAAAAGCACTTCAGGCCTTGAAAGTTTTTATTTGTTTTTTTGTTTTTTTTTACTGTAGTTCTTCTGTGGCTGTGAATGTTAATTTTACTTCTCTGCTCAACCTTTCCAAGTCACCATTAAGATATAAAATACTTTTTTTGGCTTCGAGAACACGAAATGTAAACCTTACAACAGAGAGTGGGAGGAAAACAAAAAAAAGAGAGAATACCTTCATTCGTTATTGTTTGCCCCATATTGTTATTTAATTTATTTACTAGAAATTTAAAAGAAAAAAGACGAGTTATCATTTCTATTTTTTCTACAATGCAGCTTAAATCCAAAGGTTAAGAGGACAGCAAAGATAGATTTTACTGCTAAAGAAAAAGAACCTCAATAGTGAAAACCAAAGAGTTCCACTGTATCTTCTCACCTTGATTATTATGTTTTATTTTATCCGCATTGTATGACTCCCACATTTTTACGATGGCCCCGAAAGTGTTCTTTTACATAGCCTAATGATAACGATGGTGGTGGACATAAGTAATGAAGCAAACACTGCTCTGTAAGCTTTAGTATCTGTTGTTTTTGGGTCATTTCTGTTTTGAAGTATGCTACATGAATATGCTGTTTTTTGACCTGGAGGCTCTCTCTGTCTAAGTTGATTCTATTGAAAACGTTTGGGTTTGAAACTGTTCTCTACTGTCCCTTAACTCATCGCTATCTGTGTGCCTGTTGTTTTGGGGGCCAGGGAAACGGGGACAAAACAAACCTGTAAGTGTTAGGAATAAAGTGCGAATTTAGACCAAAGTTTTGTTGTTGTTGTTTTTTATACTTAAAGGTAACCTGACCTGTACTGACCTGAACTAATCTAACATGTGCCAACTAAACTAAACCAAACCTGTACTGACCTGAACTAATCTAACGTGTGCTAACTAAACTAAACCAAACCTGTACTGACCTGAACTAATCTAACATGTGCTAACCAAACCAAACCTGATATAACCTAAAATAACCTGACCTGTACTGACCTGAACTAATCTAACATGTGCTAACTAAACCAAACCTGACCTAAACTAAACTGACTCAGTCAAACCTGACCTGAACTAATCTAACCTGTGCCAACTAAACAAAACCTGACCCAACTTGAGCCAAGCTGACCTAACCAAACCTGACCTAATCTAACCAACCAAACCTGACCAGAATTAACATGTAAGGAATCATGTGCAAATTTAGGGGTCAAAAAGGCTTTTCACTTCTTTCTCTAACAAAACAACAACATATATAAAATGATATAGTCATTTATTCGATGAAAATATAATTACTTACATAATCTTTCTTTCTTCTGTGCTGTTTGATTCTCATTCCTCTTACTTTTTTTCTTTGCGTTTGTTCTATCCAAAGTTGCTGACGTAGCAGCAGGAAGACGGTGAAACTTGAACACATGAACTCTTGTCTCTGCAGCAGTTTTTACAGTTTGCACATTCACACGTGTCATCGGGGAGGGAAACCCCTGAATCATTCAGCGGGCCGGCAGCAGCACAGCAGCTCTACCTGTCAGGTGGTATAGATATTTAATGTGTTAGTGCTGGAATTGGACTCACAGGAGACCCGGATTTCTATGAACGCCCCTGCACGAGCGCACACACACACACACACACACACACAGACACACAGGTGTCTCCTCGCTGCAGCTCCTGGACCTTAAAGGTTTGTTGTTGTTTAGAGAATTAACTTTAAACTTTTCTTTCCCCAAAGCTACATTGTTTCATGGAGTGTCTCAGTTCTTCTCCTCCTTTGTCTCTTCCTCCTCTCCTGTTTTTTCATGAGCTGGATCCAGAATCATGTGTCAGTCATCAGGATCAGTCAGACCAGAATCTACACTCTTCCTTCTGGCTGCACCAAATCACAAGAGTCCACACACACACTCACAAGAGTCCAGCTTCTGCAGGGTAAGTTTTCAATATGTAGGACAAGGTTTTTGATTTTACGTCTTCACACAACTTCAGGAGAAACACTAAAAAAAACCTGAGATTAAAACTAGTTTAGTTTTGCTTAGTTTAATATAGTTTAGCTTAGTTTTATCTAATTTAAGTTAATTTAATTTAGTTAAGCTTAGTTAAGTTTAGTTTCATTTTTTTAGAGGGTTATGCCATTTTAGGTAAGATCAGCTCAGATTAGGTCAGGCCAGGTTTAGTTACGTCATCTTAGTTTAGGTTAGGTTAGGTCTGGTCAAGTTAGGTTTGGTTTAGTTTAGTTAGCACGTTAGGTTAATTCACGTCAGTACAGGTCAGGTCAGTTTAGTTTAGGTCAGGTTAGTTTAGGTTAGGATATACTAGATTAGGTCAGGTTTGATTGGATTGAATTCATAATTCTCGGAATATAATCCAGCCACTTCATTTTACTGATTATTCAGTAAATATCTGTTTTGTTGGTTTAGTAATAATTATTTTAATTGTTCTTGAATATGTTTATTTATTATTCTTAGTGCATTTGATTGCTTCATTTACTAATTCATTTGCTTATTTAAGTATGTGTTTCATATCTTGAGTAGGTTTTGAATGTGGAACATTTTGTTGAAAATCTTTAACTGTAGTGGACTTTTTACTGTGAACACACACACACACACACACACAGAGCTGCCTCCTGCTGTGGTGAGATAAAAGTGAGAGTGACAGATACGAAGCTGGCGGTGTGTAGTTTTGACATTCAGCCACAGTTCCCTCATGAAATAGTGATGCTGCTCTCAGTGCTGGGAGGTTCACATCTGGGTGGCCTGGTCTGTGTGTGTGGGTGTGTGTGTGTGTGTGTGTGTGTGTGTAGTAGTAGGCTGTGAGGACACACATTTTGATTCAAACCAATATTTGCAAGGACATTTTAACTGTTTCTCACAACGTTGACACTTTTAAAGGCTTTTTTTAAGGCTTCATTTTAGGATTAGAACTAGGGTAAGTTTAAGGGTTATGGAGCTTGACATTTTGACAATTGTGGGGAAGACTTTAGCTAATCCCCACAACTTTAAAGGTCTTTTTCAGGGTTAAGACTTGGTTTTAGGGTTAGAATTTGGCTTATGTTAATGTTAAGTTAAGTGTTAGGGTTAGGCACTTATTTGTGATGGTTAAGGTTAGGGTAAGGGGCTACGACAATGTATTATGTCCATGATGTGTCTTCACTGAGTCCCCTTAACATAAATTGAACTACATTTTAAGGTGAAGACATGTTTTGAAGTTAGGCTGAGGTTAAGGTTAGGATTAGGCCAGTAGTTATTATGGTTAAGTCTCCAGGAAATGAATGTAAGTCAATGTAATGTCCTGGTAAAGTCATGGAAACCAGTGCATGTGTGTCTTTGTGTGTGTGTGTGTGTGTGTGTGTGTGTGTTTCCAGTCAGTCTCTGGTCTGGGAACTAACATGTTGTTACCCACAAATCCCTCAGGAACGGCTTCCTACAGGGAAGAAAACTCCCTCTCTCTCCCTCTCTCACGCTTTCTGTGTGTGTGTGCATGTGTGTGTGTGTGGGTCTCCACAGCCATCTCCATGCTCAGTAAACCATGAATAAACCTCTGTGTTTGCACCTTCACACACTCTGTGAGCCAGATGTGAACGAGCCAAATGTTTGGAAACTTCAGTGAAATGCCAGGTGTGAAGCAGGCGTGACATCATCATCATCCTCATCATCATCCTCATTATCATCCTGACCTCAGAGCAGAGGCTGCGTTCATCTGTTGTACTGATTTAATCAAAATGTATTTTTGGCCACGAAACATTTATTTATTCATTTATTTATTCTGTTGATTTTGTGTCACTTTTATTTCAAAGGAACGGAAAAAAAATATTAATTTCTGAAGAAAACACAAAGAAATTTAATAATCCAAGTGAATCCATTCAATCGATGAAGTCACAGCGAAATAATCACAACAAAAAGATATTAGGCATAAGTTTAATACACGATTGATTAATACAATTTTGAAATGTACAAATGTATTTGTACAAATCTAAACTTCATATAATTGGGTTTTTTTTCCTTCCAAAATATTAGAATAATGTGTCATAATTTACATCTTTATGCTCTTTCTCTGAAAATAACTGATTTGTTAAGTTGTAGTTTATATTAAGCGCCACTAGATGGAGCTCCATCCGTATAAACAGACCAGGATACTCCCTCTCAGCTGATTCAATTCATCCTCTCATTTTATTTTTGTATTACTATTAATAATATTATTATAATTTATTGGATTATTAATTTAATTTGCACTTTTATTCCACAGTGAGGCTGATAATTCAAACAAATAAATGACCACAACCAAAGTTTTATGTGTAAATAATTAATAATAATTAATATGCTTGTGAATCAAACTTCACACACAACAGTTGTAAAAATGGCAAGCATGACTTCATGTGCAACTAGCGTCTCCAGCCTCACCACTAGATGGCGCCACCTGCTCTCCACTTCAGTATATTGCTTACATACAACATTGTATTCGTTTTATTATTAAAGCTGTAAAGAGTTGTAGTCAAGCTACAGTGTTGCTCATAAACCAGAGCATACATTTTGACCATGTGGTGGCGCTAGAGTAGAGGTCAGGCGGGGGTCAGTCGTCTCATCAATGTCAGTGTGTTTTGAGTTTTTCAGTCTGAACCAAAACAAAGTTAATTTCCTCCTCACTCATCTGCCACTTTATTAGGTACACCTGCACATGGCATCACATGGAAGCTCCTGCCTGCTGAGTAGAAGAAGAAAAAGGTGATTGAGTGTCTTTGAGCCTGACATGGTTGTTGGTGCTATTGCCATTTCAGAAGCTGCTGATGTTCTGTGATTTTCACACACAACTGTGTCTTTGTTTTTCAAAGAATGTTCTGAAATGAGATGGAAGTCAGAGGAGAATGGACTTCATCAGCAGAAAATCACAGCAGGTGCTGCTCCTAGATGTCGTGTGTGCCTAATGAAGTGAAGAGCGGTGAGTTCAAATCTGCATTTCAAACTCTCTCCATGTAAAACTTAAAGTCCTCAAGAGTCTTTTCCAGTCATAATCTGCATGCCTGCTCCTCTCAGGTGTAAGTAAATCCACAGAAATGACCTTGTGTCCTGTTTTGAAAATGTGTTACTTACATACAGAAAATACCAGCAGCTGCTCGGCAACATTTCTCATGTAAATTGCATGGCAGCGGTTTGAACAGTTCAACTGTCTCTCTCCACGCTGCAGGGCCAGTACAGACACGTCACGCTGGTTTCCACGGATTTTTGAATAAATATTAAAATCAGCAGAAAAAAAAACTTTCAGGGCGTACACTCACTGACCTGCACATAGTTAGTTTATGTGTTTTATAATGTTTTTAATGAAAGTAATACTGTGTAAATTACAAGCAAAAAGTACTTTTTTTTACACTTTAGGGTTAGGGTTACCCTAAATATTCATACGGAAACAGCATGAACTATAAACATAAACAACCTGATATCTGTAACGTGTACAACGTCTTCTTCTCTGTTTTTGGTGTAACGTTACAGCGCCACTTACAGTCCTGGCATATGTACTACAGTGTTTTGAGTGGGGGAACTTTTTGAAAACGGCAAAGAAAAAGATGTTGCCGTTTCTGTCTGGACGTGGATGTTATCACCACTCAGCGATTTTTCCCCACTGCCACGATATCAGTTTTGAAGACTGAAAAGTTCTAAATTGGGACTTTGTATTTGCAAAGTAAATTACAGCTCGTTTTCCCAACTTTTTTCTTCTCTGTTGACAAAGATGCTGATTCGCCGTCCTGAAATTACCGTAATAACCACATGTTGGCTTTGATGAGCAACTTCTCAGCTTTCAGAAACCACTTAATAAAATAAACGTTGCGTAATTACAGTAATGCAGAGTGCGCTTGCGCAAATGCGCCGCTTGCGCAAATGCGCCGCCTGCGATGCGCTCGCTGTTAAAGGGTTAAAAAAGTGTCTCCACTTTCCTGGAAATGAGAGTTTGTGCTGGAGTTTCTCTTTTTCCTGAACTCTGAGTTGTGAAGATAAATCCCGGAGAAAGACAGATGTTTTTTTTTTTGTGTCAAAACTTACAGAAATACAGAAAGAACGAAGCAGTAAAAGTGGTGTGTTGTCTCTGTGAACCCTCAGATTGGGGGTTTCCCCTCTGCAGAATGTCAGCTTGGATAAATTTAGCGTGATTTGCCCTCAGGCCTACGTGAACACGGCTGCACGCCTCAAATGTAAACACGCGACACCACATCTGCGTTTGACTTTGTCTCCAACGAGGTTTCCACCGTCCAGACACCTCCAGACTCGGCTCTAAGTAAACCCGCGGTGATGCAGACAGTCGGTCCGTCCCCTCTGTCGCTATAGAAACCAAACTGCACGCTCTGGTTAGTGTGGTAGGTGGCTGTCGGCTCCTTGGCTCATGGTGTGATGTCTGTTGCCATCACCGTGCTCCTCACATGAGTGTTGCCTTCAGACTGCTGAGCCTGGAGGCCGCGGCGCTCCCACCCAGGCGTCCCCACGCCAAACCCTACACAAACACGGTGCCAGCCAATCTCAACCCAACTCAGACAACTCCACTCTCCGTCCAGAGCCATCCGAGCGTGACTGTGTGCAGCCAGGCCCACCACACTCCACCCTGCCCCAGCCCCACATCTGACACTTAATCCCGGAGACGGCGTTTATCCAACGCTTTATCCTCACAACTGCAAACCGTGGAGGGAGTCGTCAGCGTAATTGTCGGTGGCGCTGGCGGCGTCTCCTCTGACTCAAAGGTCACAGACTCGACGGTATCGACGGGCCGATGTTGTCCGTCAGTCAACTGTCAGAGAGTGGAAAAAACCCACAGAGCGTGCGCGCTCAGCTGCTGCGGCTTTAAAAACCCAACAAAACCATCAATCACCAATGTAAATCCAAGAGTAAATTCACTGACAATCAGGAGTGGAAAATGATGCAGAGGATTCATGAGGGGAAACTGTCGTCAGTGTCAGTCAAAGAAAACACATTTTAGCCTTCATTAAAGAAACGATAACCTGTAATTATGAGTTTATGAGACCGTTTTCTGCTTCTTTAGCCTTTTCTGTATGAAAAAGATGCTTTTTATGCCATTATTTTACTTTTTTATCTGAGAAATGACCTTTTATTTTAATGTATCTCACAATTTTGACTTAAATCTCATAACCTTAAATTGTGTCGTTTTACTTTATAATCTTGCAACTATTTATGTCATAATTGTGACTTTCTATTTCATAGTTTTGACTTTTTAGTTAATAATTTGGCCTTTTTACTTTATAATCATGACTTTTTACCTCATACTTTTGACCTTTGACCCTTTATATCCTCAAATTGTGCCATTTTGCTTTACAATATCGACTTTTTATTTTTATAACTCTGACTCTTTATGTCATAATTGTGACTTTCTATTTCATAGTTTTGGCCTTTTAACTTATAATCATGACTTTTTACCTCATACTTAACCTGCAATTCTAAGTTTAAGAGGCCATTTTCTGCTTCTATAAACTTTTCTATCACAAAAAGATGCTTTTTCTGTAGAATTGTAACGTTTTTTGCCATTTTTTAAAAACTTTTTTATCTGATAAATGAACTTTTATTTTAAAGTCAGTCAGTCATCATCTACTGCTTTATCCGTCGGGGCAGTTCAGTCCATTGCAGGGCCACACACACACATAGAGACAAACAACCATTCACTCTCACATGGTCAATTTAGAGCAGGGGTCGGGAACCTTTTTGACTCAGAGAGCCATGAAAGCAAAATATTTGCAAATTTATTTCAGTGAGAGCCATATAATATATTTTAAGACTGAATTTAACTAAATGTGAGTATAATAATCCTCTGAATTTATTCTTTTAAATAATGTTGTTATAATACTCACCATTAATGCGACTTCTGGTTCTTGTGGACCCTTTTATTGGCAGAACAGCAAGACTTTCTTCGCGCAGTGTGTCACCAGCAGCATATCTTGCAATCACACTGAACTGCGACAAATGACTTACGTCTGTTGACTCATCCAAAGCCAGGGAATAGAACGGTGCTGCATTTATGTCATTCACTTGCGTTTCCTCCACTTCCAAAATCGATGGATGGATTAAAACAAGTGATAATATTTTATGTTTTATCTGAAAAGCCGAAATCTGCGAGCCAGATGCAATCATCAAAAGAGCCACACCTGGCTCGCGAGCCATAGGTTCCCTACCCCTGATTTAGAGTGTCCAATTGACCTAATCCCCACATTGCATGTTTTTGGACTGTGGGAGGAAGCCGGAGAACCCGGAGAGAACCCACGCACACACGGGGAGAACATGCAAACTCCATGCAGTAAGGCCCTCTCGCTGCAAGGCGAGAGTGGTAACCACTACACCACCGTTTGGCCCCTTTTATTTTAGTATCTAGTTTCTAACAATTTTAAATCTCATAATTTTAACTTTTTATCCAAGTTTTACTTCATAATAATTATACTATTACTAATAATTACTTCATAACTTTCCATTCCATAATTCATATATATATATATATAATTCGTTGTGACTTTTTATCTCACAATTTGACATAAAACCTCACAGTGACTTTTTATATCATTTATATCATGTCTCATTGTCTCATAATTATGACTCTCTATCTCAAAATAGTTTACAATAATTATGACTTTTATCTCATAGTTGTGACTTTTTATCTCAAAACGTTGAATTAAAATTTCGCTTTTTGACTTTTCCTTGAATAAATTTGAATTATCTTATAATTATGACATTTTATCTCAAACATTTTCACAATAAATCTCAGTTTCACCTTCTGTCATCTCATAATTTCTTTATTTCTTTGTTTTTTTAAAAATTATATTTGTATTTTGTGTATTTTTGCAGAGTATGATAAGACAGAGGTAGTTGATCAGTATTTCTCGGTGTAGAGCTGACAGACAGACAGACAGACAGGTACAGACGCGTGTTGACATATAACAGCGCCTCACATGTCTGTAAAGCACAGGACACTAGACTATACATATCAGAGCGTCTTATATACAGTATATATATTCAAACAATAAAGACGGGAGACGAGGGAACAGCTGCTGAACCTCAGGTCTCTGCTTCTCGTGTGTGGAAAAGGAAACGGGTCACAGTGATGAAGAGCAGGATTTTACTGGAGAAAGAAAAAAAGAGAAGAGAACGCGGGAGAGGGGGTGTAGGAGAGGACGTGGAGGTGAGACGAGAAGTGAAAACAACAAAGCTTTTCCTGAAAAGGAAGAAAATTACTTCAGGAAAAAAACACACATTTGTTCATTTGCATCCAAGCCTCAGACTGGTCACTGTGTCAGTACTGTCTCTGCGTCTCCATGTGTGTCTGTCTGTGTCTGTGTCTGTGTCAGGACTATGTCTCTGTGTCTCCGTCTCTATCGCTGTGTCAGTACTATGTCTCTGTCTCTGTGTCTTCGTCTCTATCGCTGTGTCAGTACTCTGTCTTTGTCTCTGTATTTGTGTCTCTGTATCTCTGTCTCTATCTCTGTGTCAGGACTCTGTGTCTGTCTCTATGTCTGTGTCTCTGTGTCAGGACTCTGTGTCTCTGTCTCTGCTGTCAACACACAGTAAAACAGTATGAATGAAGTTCAGTGTGAGACTCTCACTCTGCGAGAGATGCCAGAAATGTTGTCGTCTCATCAGCTTTATTAATATGCTGTATATTTATGTGTGTATGTATATGTATATATATATATACATATGTATGTATATATGTATATATATAAAAAATTATCTTGAGTTTGACTTTTTTCTATCACCCAATTATTATTATTATTGTTATTATTCCATCATTTTTAACTCTTTTTGTGATAATTTACTTTTTATTGCAAAGGTGTGACTTTTTACCTCATACTTTTGACTTTTTATCCCCAAATTATGTCATTTTACTTCATTACGTCCAATGCTGGCTTTTTATTACATAATTTGGCTTTCTCATCATTTTCGTCTTTTTATCTGAGCTCAACACGTCCACACATGTCCTCTGGGTCATTCTGTCAAACAAAGACAGTCACTGAGTACAAAGTAGACACTCGGCTGATGTTACACAACATTTCTATCTCAAAAAGATTTTGAATTTCACCTTTTTATCACCTGATTATTATTATTATCCCATCATTTTTTTACTTTTTATTTGATAATTGACCTTTAACCTCATCATTTTGACTTTTTAATCCCAAAATGGTGTAAAAATGACTTTTTATTTCACAATTTTGACTCTTTATGTCATTATTGGGCCTTTTGTATATCATAATTTGGCCTTTTTATGTCAATATCATGAGATTTAACACTCAAAATCATCTTTTAATCTGAGCTCAACACGTCCACACATGTCCTCTTTCTTTTATACTGAGTATAAAATAGAAGCTCACACACACACACACACACGTTGGACATTCATGACTTGAGGGGACATTGCATTGACTTACATTCATTTCCTGGAGACTTACTTTAACCACAATTAATACTGGCCTAATCCTAACCCTAACCCTAACCTTAAAATATACCTTAAAATGTAGTCATTTGTGTTGTGGGGACTTGATTTTTGTCCCCACAAGGAAGACACGTCCCCATAATGTGACTGTGTAAACAGTTTTAGGTCCCCACAACATTAGTAATACCCGCACACACTGGCTGATGTTACACAACAGATAAATAAAGTGTTACAGACTGCAGCGTTCCTTCAACGTACAGGCGGAGACTTTCTAAAGAGACAGCGTTGACGGAGTCGTCTGAGTATTCTGGCGAGAGTATTATGGGAGGAAGAGGCGCGTGGTGCCAATTGGAAGAGGAAGAGGGAGTTCCTCCACACACACACACACTGAGCTCCATATAGACTGACACCGTTCCTCACATGCTATGACTTCAACTCCTCGCTGCTCCACTTCCTGCAACTCTCTCTCTCTCTCTCTCTCTTTCCATCTTTGCCAACTCACACTCCTTCCCTTCACCCACTCCCCTCCCGTCTCAGGTTTCCCTTACTCATGCTCTTCTTCTTCCTCTCCTCTCCTCTCTCCCTCCATCACAGACTTGGCACAAGGCCGCAGATCAGTCAAATATAACTCTCACATTCCTGTCTGCAGTCGCTCTTCCTCTCCAAGGACTGAGCGTGGCCTCGGCGAGACGTTTAAAGGTCTATTAGCCGCGATTCTGCCAGTTTAACCTGCTCCAAATTAAACGCTCTCGTTCTCTCTTCACTCCATGAGCGTCTCCTCGCTCGAAGCGATGATTGCTCGGTGGTTCATTACTGACAAAAACTTCAGAGGCAGCCACAGAGAAAGAAAGAAAGAAAGAAAGAAAGAAAGAAAGGAAAGAAAAGAAAGCACATTGAAGTGGTAATCAGTGTTCAGGCGGGAGTGGAGTGTGTTCCATCCCTGATTTCAAGTGCATTCTTTCTTAAAAAGGTGAGCTCACCCTAGAGAGTGTTTTCATGCTAAAGTCTGACTTATTACAGAAGTGAGAGTGGTTCCTCCTCTTGATGAGGCTCTCAAACCTGCACTGAAGTCTG
This sequence comes from Solea senegalensis, assembly GCF_019176455.1. Lineage (NCBI taxonomy): Eukaryota > Metazoa > Chordata > Actinopteri > Pleuronectiformes > Soleidae > Solea > Solea senegalensis. Next base: position 14,774,806 of record NC_058039.1, on the reverse strand, counting down.
AACGTCTTCATGAGACTGTGCTGAGCGCGACGCGGTAAAATGTCGACTGTTCGCGATGGAAGCGTAAACTTTTGGTTCCAGGACAAACTCAACCGTCTTCAACCTGGACATTCACAGATGTCTCCTGCAGCCATGGCTCCTAATGGACGATAGAATCAGAATCGGTATTTAGTGCCAAGTACATTTACGTCACGCATAGTATCGGCTCAGCTCGCTCGGAACCTCGGCAGAGCAGAGCAGGCCAATTATTAGCTTTATAGTGAGTTATATAAACATGCATAATTTACTTTGAATGAACTTATTTAGTTGTTACCAAATATAGTATATATTTTTTTAAACATTATCAACTATTTTTTTTTGCCATGCACACATACAACGGACACACAATGGTATCGCCCCCTGGTGGCCATTTGTCCATATACAGTCTATATGTTTTACTCTGTAACTAAGGACATTTATACTGTATTGGACTGTACTGTAAGTGGTGACACTGAAGGAAAGACAGATTTAGTCACAGACGGACGTGTACGCGTCCACAGACATCATGTCCAGACGCGTCTCAACATGTTTATGGACAGAGGAGATGACAAGTTCACGTCAGCTGGACACTTTCTGCAGCTGTGGACGATGTCATTTAGGTTTGAGACGACGACAGAGGACAGGAGAGGACAGCTGCTGCAGGGCGTCTCTTACACCTCAGGACGTGTCTCACCGTGGCTTTGATTTTAGGGATGAGGACGAATTCACTGCTGAAATTATGGACTCGGCAAACGCAATTTTCAATTTCCCGAACAGCTTTTGAGGAAATGGTGAAAAACTATAAAAATCTCAGTGTTGTTTTCATTAGCTTGACTTCCCACCACTAGAGGGCAGCGACATTTAACATAATGTAAGGCCACATCTACACAGAAACACAACTTTACCTACTTTATAATCCCTTTCTTTTTTGTTTTCTACAAACACAATCACTCGATTACTAAATTAATCGTTAACTATTTTCATCATCGATTAATCAAGTTTTCAGATTTTTCACCTTCTTAAATGTGATTATTTTCTGTTTTCTTTGCTCCATACAAACAAATAAATCATTGAAACGGAATTTTTGGTTTGTGGACAAAACCAGACATTTGAGAACATCATCATTTCCAGTTTTGAGAAACACATTTTCGACATTTTATGACATTTTATGGACCCAAACTAGTGAGATGAGTGGATTATGAGAATGATCATTAGTTGCAGCTCTTCTTCACACTGTAGTACATATGCTAGGCCTGTAGGTACACCAACAAGGCCTATATACTGTAGCGTTGTTGTATACATGAAAATGCAAATGTGGCGTTTTGAGATATCCACCTTTTGATTTTCAAAAAACAGCTTTCGTGTAGATGAGAAGCCGAAACTATCGTAAACCTCAGCGTTAACGTCTCCTAGTCACATGAGTTGACATTTCCAGTAATATGCGTTCATATCAATCATATCACAATCGCAATTTCAGTCAAAATAATCGCAATTAGATATCTATATAAACTTGTTCAGCCCTAATTTCCATTTCATATGAAATGATTTCTGATTTATTGATAAATACAATATAATGATTTTTTACGGACACATTTTGTGTGTCTCCTGCCCTGACATGAGCCTAAAAAAATGTCCCCTGTGGCCTCCCGTAGAGTAAAACACAGAGCCAACGGAAAAGACTTCTGTCACCCTTCTTTCTTTCCTCTGTCTGTTTGTTTTCCTTTTCAGGAACCCCCGCTCTCTCTCTTTCCTCCCCCCACACACCTTCCCTCTTTTTAACCCTCCAAACACAGTTTCTTCCATGGCCTCATCCATCCTCCCTTCTTTCCCTCCGCTCCTGTCTTCAGCAGCAGCAGCAGCAGCAGCAGCAGCAGCAGCAGCAGCAGCAGCAGCAGCAGCACACATTAATCCTATTACACGTGTGTGAAAACCAGCTGGAAGAGAGAGAGGGAACAGAGAGTGTTTGTGTCCACGTGTGAGTGACTGCACACTATATGACTGTGTCTGCCTGAAGCCCCATATAATGTAGGGAGTTTACAGTAATATAATGTCAGGCATGAGGAGTTTTTCTGTTTACAGCTCCAGTTTATGTAAAAGGAAGCTTCATAATCTCATCTTTTTAACTTTAATTCAACTTTAATTTAACTATCATTTACTCAATGACACTTTACTGGATGAAAACTAAAGTTTGCCACAAGGATTGAATTTTCTTCCTATTCCGAGTGTTAAATGACCTCTGACCCATGTCTCACGACACATTTCAGACCTACTATACAGACGTTTATTCAACAAAACATGTAGAAACATGTTTTTTTTTGTAATTAACTGGCCATAAAATAAGATTTTAGTCATTTAGTAATTATTTGAAGTCCACACACTTGAGCTTTTCAGTCACATATTAAATCTCAATCATCAAAATAAAAAAGGTGCAGACACTAAATTGACCAAATCCTCGCGACACAAAGCTTGAAAAGTGGACTTTAAGCTTAACTGGAGTGAATTTCCACAACAAAAGGAGTCAATTTCCATGTAAACTAACACATGGAAAAGCCTCAGTGAAAAAAGGTGGAGCTGCACCGTCTCCTGACGGGGACATTGAAGGCTCAGTGCTCTTTTTCATACAGTGTTGTTGAAATAATGGCACTTTTTTAACCAATGAAATGCTTTAAAACTGCTAAACGTTGTTTTGAATTTCCTCTGTTCTCCTTGTTTCTGGTTCTGACTCAGTTTCTGCTCTCGTCTGGTCGCTGGGATGTCGGAGAGTCGATGTGTGTGTGTGTGTGAGAGAGAGACGGTGCAGACAGGCCTCAGTGTGGCTCCTGAAGAGTTCAAGCGCCAAGAAAATAAACAAGCTTTTTGATCACAAAGGGCCCATTCACTGCCTCACTCTTTCTTTCTCTCTTTCTCTCCCTCCATCTCCCCCTCCCCCCTCTACTTATCCTTGCCTCCTCCTCCTCCACTCTCTCCTCTCCTGACCTCTATTTCTTTTTCATCCTTTTTTCCCCTCATTTCAGACACGTGTGTGTGTGAGTGTTCTTCCCGTGTTATCTTCACACATTTTTTTTCAAGAGCTGGAGGACAAAAGCAGCAGCAGCAGAGACAGACGTCGTCATGTGACTGGCCAGACAGACAGACAGCGACACAGACGGACGGACAGACAAGGGCCTCCTTATTCCACAAACATAGTCATGGTGCAGCACAGAGAGAACACGACATGGAAAATGTCTTCATCACTTCATCGTTCGAAGAAGAAAAAACACACAAGAGTTTTCCTCTTTCACACACTTTGCTCTGCTCTCACTTCACCACTCCACACCGTGTGTGTGTGTGTGTGTGTGTGTGTGTGTGTGTGTGTTTTCTTATGCATGCAGATGGGCTGGTGTGAAAAGGCCGCTCCTGTTATAGTTTTGTTGTGGAGAGTGAGTGAGTGAGTGAGTGAGTGAGAAGTGGGTGAGTGAATGAGTGAGTGAGTGCTGCTCACTCCCGGGTGTGGCTCAGTTCCCATTTGCCCCCTCAGGCCTGTTTTCCATTTTCAAAACACGCCGGATTTGCTCTGACAGAAAAAAACACCTCCCGCTAAAAAACAATTAAAAACAAAGATATATTTTTTAAAACTTAACTGAAAGTTTGTACAATTCAATGTCTTTTTCCGTCTATTTTTGCTGTTTGGTTGGAACATTACAGATATAACCGATTAATAACTTTTTCATCCTTTATGACAATTTTGATTTGTTTACAAGACAAACCAAACACTGATGAACAATATTCTCCATTTCCTGCATTTTATAGATGAAACAAGTCATCAATTAACCCATAAAGTAATGAACTGATTCATTGATTTGTAAAATAATAGTCAGTTGCAGCCCTACATTACATCAATACAGTCATATGGACAACAAAGTAAAATATGTGTTTTTCTGTCTATTATTGCTATTTTTAAATTATATAAAGACAAGTTGTTGCAAATTTTTTGGGGGGGTCTATTTTTGATCCTTTGTGACAGTTTACTGAACAATTTTGGTTTGTTTAAATTACAACATTTTTCTCCATTATCTATCTATCACTTTATGGACAAAACAAGTCATCCATTATTCAATAAAATAATGAAATTATTAATTGATGAATACAATCATTTTAGTTGCAGCCCTATGTTACCCAAAGACAGTCATATATAAACCTAATATCGATAAGAAATTAAAAAATATAGCTCTGAATCTCTCATTTTGACTCTTTTACTCTCAGATGTTATTAAAGGGGAATATGGAAACATTGGTTGTCCGAATTAATCAATAAATGAAAAATCAAGATGACCGTTTTAGCCCAGATTAGCATTAATACCACACTGTGTGAAATCAGAGTTGATCACGTGTTCCCTGTGATGAAATATCCTCTGCGATTTCCTACATTTATCAATCATCAGTGAGTGATTGACTCAGGTCACTGATTGGGGGTCATTACCACCTCAGTAATGAACTGACGGTGACTCCGGTTATAAATTAGGTCCCAATCACTGCACCAATTGACACATATGTAACTGTAAGCACCCCTGCTGGGCTTTTGTTGCTGCTACTTTCACACACACACACAAACACACTGTAATTTCCACTACATCTCTGTTTAAACCTGATTTGCCACAGTTTTCATATGCTTGATCATGCTGTGTTGCATTGGCAGACATGCATGGGGCGGGGTCACTGACGCCAACTGAAATGTGACTGGCCCCTGAAGTTTCCACTTGTCTTTCACCTTCTTCTGCCTCCTCTGCTCAGAAAAATGTGCGTCACTCAGCATACAGCGCAGGAACGTCTCCACAGACACGAAACAGACATTTGTTGATATTTAAAAGTTACAAACTGGTTTAATGTTGGTGTTTCTTGCTTTTTTCCATATTATTTTCATCGATATTGTGCCTCTTTTTGTAATTTGTTGCTATTTCAGAGTTACGTACTACAGCTTTAAGTCAGTCATATTTAATCCAGAGTTAATGACATGTTCCGTATAAATGTGTCCACGGTCGTCTGTGTGCGTGTGTGTGTGTGTGTGTGTGTGACACATGAAAACACCTGGCCTCCCTTCCCACACACTGTCACTCAAAATGTAAACAAGCAGAGTAGAGCAAGGATGGATGCTCAGTTTAGCATGTGTGTGTGAGTTCTTGTATTTGTCACCTCTTCAGTCCTCATGGAGACTAAAACCTGGTCCTAATGAAGCAGAACCTCAATTCTTAGGAACTGGTTAAGGTTGAGGTTATAGAGATAACACTTTGTCTGAGTGGATGTAAGTCAATGCAGTGTCCTCAGGTGTGTGTGTTGTGTGATGATAACACTGTTATGTAAATGTCACTGTGTCTCCACCTCCATTCATTCATCCGTTGATTGTCTTTCCTTCCCTCCTCATGTCTCCTCTTCCTCCTCTCTGTCTGTCTGTCTGTCTGTTTTCTGTGACTCTGTCTGTCTGAGTTCTCAGGTAAACACGCTCATCTCATCTCAACACATCACCCGTAACGCGTCTCCACAGCAACGCCGTGACGCGCCAGAGAAAGAAAGAGAGAGGTGACAGAGAAAGCGACGAGTCCTCATCCAAGATCGTCTATACCACAGGATGAGCCACTCAAAATGAATAAAATAAAATAAAAACCTGTTTGTCATTGTTTGTATTTCTCACTTTATTGTCACTGTGTACAAGTGATTTTCTTATTTTATTTTTATGACATACGTTTCAATGAATTTGGTAAATGGAAGGACCTTGTACCTGTATAAGGTCACTGGTTATAGGGTGGGGTGCCCCTGTGAAAGGCACCCAATCCCTCATCGCTCCTGTGCCCGGCTTGTGTCTGTGTTCACTACTGGTGTGTAATAAGGATGGCTTAAATACAGAGGACAAAATCACTATCACTAATTGGTTGTGTATTGGTTGAAACACATATACGATTAAAAAACAACCCAATGCGGATTCACCTAGAGGTGAAGTCTGAGGCAGTACCTCCAACGTCTACCAGGGCTCTGCTTTAGCTGATGCTGCTTCTTACTAGGGATGAGCATCGGTATCGGTCAGTATTGGTCCAATTCAGGTCGAAATCACTGGATGGATATCAGACAGATAAAAATGTAGAATGCGATACAATCCAGCAATCAATCATTACAACACAAATGTGTTATAAACAGCTTCATAGTTCTTAAATGGTCTAAAATGACTGTCTCAGACTAATATTGGTATCGGTATCGGACACAAAAATGTGGCATTTCCCGTTATTACTTCTTACATGACAATACTTTCTTTTCATGTAATAAAGTGGAGTGGATTTAATTTATTTTATTTTAAATTAAGGGGGAAGTGTGTAATTTACACTTCATTATTTGTTCATTTATTTGCATATTTCACCTTTAAAAACACAAATCCAGAATTGCACCTCCAGAGTGATCATCAGCCAGAAAAACGTAGACGATCTTTGGCAACAAGTGGGCGTTGAGTTTCTCTCCCCGCTCCTCCCTCCGCAGGTCAGCGTGGGCGGCCCCGTGTGGCAGGAGGAGAGAGAAACACGACACCCCGCCAGAGGAAGAAGGGGGGGCTGAGAGAGCACGAAGTGTGTGAGTGAGTGAGTGGAAAAAGAAAAAGTGTGTGCCGGAGGAAGAAAGAGTGAGAAACAGGCAGAGAAAGAAGAATAACTTTATTTTAAATCCTCTCTCGACACAGCGTCGTTGTTTTTAAGTGTCGGCGAGGATGAAGACGGTGATGTGGAGGAGGAAAAGAGCAGGCGGTGTCTTCACAACAGACGGGATGAAAATTTAGACTCGTCGCATTCCGTTGCTCCAGCAGCACCGACCGACGGCAGCAGCAGCAAACTCCGACCTGCGCCATTCACACCCGGGCGACTGGAGCGCCCCCTTCCTCCTTCTTCTCCTCCTCCAGAGATTTGGGGCAACATTTTCTCATCCGAACACACGAACACTCTGGCACAAAAGTTTTTGAGAAAAAAATAGAAGCTTGTGCGAAGTAAACGGAGTTTTATTTGTTTGTATTTTTAACTTTTGACTGGACGCCGGAGCAGGTTCTTCTCTCGCAAGCCTCTTCTTGTGAGAACAACACCGGAGGAGGGAGCGGGGGTGTCGCTGCTAACGGCTAAGCTAACTCCCCGTCTAAAGTTACCAGTCGACGGGCGAAAGTGAGCGAAGCGGCGAGGATGAAAACCACGACAGACGGGGGTGAGTACACGGTCACGCACATTCCCCACACTTTTATTCATTTTAATTTTGCCCCCTTTTTGTTCGCCCTTCTTCTCCTAAAGAAAGCAGCGCATGTAGCTTCCCGTGCTAACTGGCTAGCACGCTAAGCAACTCCAGGGAAAGTGTGACAAAATTATGGCGCAAGTGTGTGTGCGGATCTCCCCGAGTCTCCTGTTGTTGTTTCAGTGGCGACTGGGAAAGTCCGTACCTCTTATTTTACGTACTTTCTAACACAGTCAAGACTTTTTTAAACTGTACTTCAGCCATGTTGAACTTTAAGCGCATGTCCCCAAAAGTTACTGTGTAGAGGGATTAACAGTCAATGAGGATAAGTGGTTATCTTTAATTTCCGGCGTGACTGTGAAGGAGTCAGATTCAGGGCCAAAGTGCACACAGACGGTGACTTACCACTGATTTTTAATAATGATTTCATTGTTATCAACTTTTTTTACTCGCAATGTACCTTTAAGGAAGCCAAATGAGCTCTGCACACAAGGTTAAAATGCAACATGAAATCAAGGCGAGAAAGTTCATTACCAGTGTGATGTAACACACTAGAAGTTGTGTTCTAGTTCTAAATTAACCATCAGACTATTTTGATAATCGATTAGTCAGTTTGAATGTTTCTTTTTTTCATTTTCACTTTTTTAAATATAGTGAATATTTTTTGGTGTCTTTGCTCCATTTGACAAACGGATCTTTTAAAACTGGAAAATGCTGGTTTTAGAACAAAACAAAGACATTTGAGAATATCATAATTTAGATGTTTGGGAAACGGCAACTAGCATTGTCTGCTTTTTTATCGACCAAACGAATACTCGATTCATCTGGAAAATAATCTACTACGTATTTGTTTATTATGGAAGTAATCGTTAGTTGCAGCTCCAGAAACCTGAGTCAATATGCAGACATATTACATACACGCACAAGAACTTTTTATCAACATGCACCGGGCATTTTGGGAGAGTAAATAAAATGTCAAAGCGCCACCTTGTGTTTTCATGTTTACAACAATACGTAACTCTGGGAAATTGCCTTTGTTGTCGTTGTCTTGTGTTTGAAGTTTGTGCACAGATTTGTTTGTACAAGTTTTTGGTGTCTTGTGTTGGCAGCGTTGCAGCGCCACACACAGGCCTGGCATATACACTACGGTGTTCAGAGTTGTGTTGGGGGGATTCATGTGTATGAAGATATTTCTTGGAAAGAAATATCTTCCGTGTTTACGGAAAAGCCTATAAGAACAAAATATTAAAATACTGTATAGCAAATGTTTTGTTTCCATGTGGACAAACAAGTACAGTGATGAGCAGCAGGTGGCACAAAAGTCTGGGTCACCACAGAAAAAACAAGAAGACGTAACTGTATTA